>NC_059291.1:30373727-30436227 GCF_017591435.1 Portunus trituberculatus
TACTACTGCTACTGCTACTACTACTACTACTACTACTACTACTACTACTACTACTACTACTACTGCTACTACTACTACTACTACTACTACTACTACTACTACTACTACTACTACTACTACTACTACTGTTACTACTAACACTACCATCGCGATGAAACTTTGTAACCAGGTAGGCATTTTTACAAATCATATAGAGTCGAAACAAAATTGCCTATACAAATTCATTATATCCATATCTATACACATTCTCTCTCTCTCTCTCTCTCTCTCTCTCTCTCTCATCCTAACATTAATATATACAGTATATATGAGAACACTTCTTAAGATAACTTGTTCTGACACAAGACTACAGAATACATCGTCTCCATTGGTCTACGTGGACACACAAGCGTTAGGAACGAAGTCAAACACTACTCTCTTACATATCACTTCGACATAAAACACTCATTAATAAGAGTCAAGAATAACCAGTTAAGTAAGCATTGTGGCATAGGGAGAGGCAGGGCTGGGGGAAGGAAGCAGGATTAAAGTGGTTGTTGGTGGTGGTGGTGGTGGTGGTGGGACTGTGTAGAATGGTTGATGGGGGTTACTTCAGGGACTCCTTCAATTAATATTTCACAAAATTCTAATTCGCCCACGTCAAACTTCGCTTCCTTACAGACTTTGCTAAATAGCTTTCTCGCTTCTGATCTACTGTTTTGGGAATTTCTGTTTCTGAAATAACTCTCTCTCTCTCTCTCTCCTGGTAATTTTACGTTTCCGCCGCCGCCATCCCGCACCGCCTCCCAGACTCAGTCATTAACAACACACTCCATACCAACTTTTTCTTGGCTTTAATTCGAACCTTCAAGACAATTTCTTCCAAAACTTTGGATCCGAGAGTGAAGTAATTATTTCCGGCGGCTGGGTCCGCTCACCCTCTCCCTCACTCCCTATCAGGCGGCCCAGTTCGGCCACCGCTGTTACCACACAATTTAACACTATATATATATATATATATATATATATATATATATATATATATATATATATATATATATATATATATATATATATATATATATATATATCCTGCTCAAACAAGCACGCAAAAAACGTGGAAGATGTTGACGAGCATTCGTCTTAATTGTACGCGCCTGTGTGTGTGTGTGTGTGTGTGTGTGTGTGTGTGTGTGTGTGTGTGTGTGTGTGTGTGTGTGTGTGTGTGTGTGTGTGTGTGTGTACAAGCGCACGCAAGTGGTGTCTGTCTGTACGAGCAGGCTGCACGAATGTATGAGGAGTAGTCCGGCAGGATAAGAATCCAGTCAGTATTTGAGGACCAATTCGATGTGGAGTCTCAGGAGGGCAAGGCTCCGTCACTCACCACCGCACCTTCGCTCAGATGGCTCTGCACCGCCCAATCGAGCTGGATATTGTCGTGCAATATTAATGAAGGAACTGAAAACCGGTGGCTTGTGTTCGTCTCTGCTCAAAATGTCAGCTGGGCGGAGGAGTTCCACTTTCACAGTCATGGAAATGTAACAAGCTTTGAGAAGTACGCACGTCACTTCTCCATCTGCTAACCAGGTGACATTTATCAAACTTGCAGGAGGTGGTGGTGGGCGAGAGCTGTCCTTAGGAAGGCGTGTGCATTGGTTCTGGTACATAAAAGAAAAACGACGCTTAACAAAATGCCAGCAGCGTAACAACACTCGCCCTACACAGGCACAGATTCCAGTTTACAACATGTGAAATTATCTATAAATTCGGTCCCTGTATTTGCACAACTAATTGCCACTGGTATGCAAACTGATTAACCCGCGTCACAACGGCATGCTGAACCAACTCATAAAATTTCATGGTGAGCAACACTGCCGTGTCCAGTCCTGCGAACGCCGGAAAAAAGGCAAACACGTTAATAATGACGATGATTATGATAACAACACCAACACCAACAACAAGAACAACAACAACAACAACAATAACAATAATGGTAATGATAATAATAACAATAGTAGTAGCAGTAGTAGTACTACTACTACTACTACTACTACTAATAATAATAATAATAATAATAAAAATAGTAATAATAATAATAATAATAATAATAATAATAATAATAATAATAATAGTAATAATAATAATATCACCAAGTCTGCTCTCAGTGATAAATGAAAAGCAGTTAAAAGTGAAAAAAGGAATGATTACAGTTAAATACAAAACTGATCACCACCCAGATAGTTCTCACGTCCACTCCACGTCCATTTACACACATTTAATTCAAACTCTCATTCCACAGCCACATGGCCGCCTGATATTACTCGGGGTGGACAGACACAGGCTCTAGTGTGACCTTGTTTGCAGGAAAATTGAGGAGAGATTCCAGGCCACAACTTTCCCCTTCTGTGTATCATGTATCTGGACTAAGCGAGCACCCCTCAACACCGGGACAAACGCCTCCATCTCTTACTGATACAAAAATAACAGTAATAATGATGATAAGAAATATGAAAATGACGTTGTCGATAATAATTGACGATGATGATGATGGTGATGTTGATAAGAACCAAAACAGCAACGACAACAACAGCAATATAAATAACACCACGAAAAACAAAAATAAAACATAAAAAAAGATGATAATAATAATAATAATAATAATAATAATAATAATAATAATAATAACAATAATGTCAAGAATAAGGAAGCCAATGAAAAGTAAATAGAAAATACAAAATCCACCATAACTATCTCTGGCTTACAATAAACAACACTGGGGTCAAATCTTGGTCTTGCCGCCGATTATCCGCTTTCATTGTAATTGCGTGAAGGACAAAGGAAGCGAGGAAGGGCCCTAGGAAGCTATTCACGACTCCTGCAGCGCCATTAGCTAACAATAGAGAAACATACGAGGTAGAGTGTAAGGAGGGCTGAGGTAAAGGTGTACATAATGCTAGTGTTAATGCAAATGTATGACCACTCGGCTACGCTCAATACTTTAAGAATGAATAAATTAATGAAAAAAATGCTATCTACTCTATTTGTTGAACGTACATATCTTGAGAACGAAAAAGAGGAGGAGATGGAGATAAACATTTCTTCTACCGTGCAATAGAACACATAAAAAAAGCCGTTTTTGGTGCTTCATCTCACCAACGACATACCACTACACAACAGTCCTGCCCTCTTTGCTTGCTTCCTCCGCCACAGAAGCAACACAGTCAGTCCTTTCATCATATATTCAGTTCCTATGCTGCACCTAACCAACTCACGCCATCCACCTACTACCTATACTATTCCTTTTGTTCACTTCTCTGTACATCCCTTTCCAGACCTGTTAAGTTCTCTCCCTTTATCTTTTTCTCTCATTTTAGTATGTCATTATATTTTGCACCTTATCTCATGTGCCCTGTCCATTTCCTCTATTCAGAACATTCCATCTATCTCATTTTCCTTCATACATTCAGGCCACCTGTTTTCCTCCACTTATTATACCTCCATCTGCGCACACTCCACCTCCACCTCCACCTCCGCTTCCGCCTCCGCCTCCGCCTCCTCGTGACTGCTGCTTGTTACTCCGCCTCGCTCGTATTTACAGCCAGGGAGGGTATTGACAAAGAGTGCATTAAGGGGCCAATTTTCGTACCAGCCCAGCAATTCATTACCGCCGACAACCGAGTCCTGAGCAGCCGTAAACAAGTTGGTGATGCAGCCATTGTGTCCGCGATAGCAACGCTCCGCTCTAATGAAGGTGATGATTTTTATGGTGACTGGTGGTGGTGGTGGAGGTGGTGGTGGTTTGTGATAATGTTACCTGGTGTTAGTTGGTGGTTAGATGGTGTAGTGATGAAAGGGGTTAGTATTTGTGGTAGGAAAAGTAAAAGTCAAAAGTTGAAATGGTGTCGGGTGGTTTGGTGATGTATGGTGTGGTGAAGGTGGGGAGGAATGTGTGTAATGGTGGTAACAGAAGCCATAGTGGTGATAAAAAGTGATGGTGGTTAAGAGGTGTTATAGCGGTGGAGGTGCGTGGCAGGTGAAGGTGATGAGGATAGGGATGGTTGCGATAGGAGTTGTGGTAGCTGGGAGTTGAAATGGTAGTGGAGGGCACTGTCGAGGCGCATGGTGGTGAGGGAGTGGCGTGAATACAGGCTATAGCAGCACACCAACACGCCACACTAGGCACACCCACATCTACACACAGCACACGGCCACATCTGGGAAACTATCATTTTTTTTTTTTTTTTTGTCAGGCAGAAGAACAATGCCAATAGAAAAAAAAATGCATAAATATTAAAACTTAAATTTTCAAGGATAAATGTAACAAGCGTATTCATTTCACTGAAGTCTTTACATTCGACAGCCAATGTGAACTAAAAGGGGAAAAAAAGCGAAACAACTGAACCCTCGCCACCCTAAAGCACAGACTCTTAATTAATTGCCTTTGGCCATACGCCCCACACTACTGTAGCTGGCCACACTACTCATTACCATTGGTCATTGATGTTTTACCAGCATTTCGTTAAACACTTCTTTCATTACAGCAGAGGACTAATTCACGTTAACTAAGGCATGCAAAATAATGATAAAGAGAAGAGTATTATAGATAAACCTTGATGTTGCTTCATATTAGCGCGATTTAAAAATAAATAAATAAATAAATAAATGACCGACAATAAAGAAATGATGCGGTGTAAAAAAAAAAAAAAAGGAAAAAAAATATATAACAAAATACAGAATGAAATTTTGCATACAGAAGGATAAACCTGCATTCTAGTAAATCAGCTGCATACAATCAGGTTATCCATAAGTATCGTAAATTGCTAAATATTTTCATCTACCTTTTCACTTATGTTCATTTAAATTCATTAATTCATATTGGATATTTTATCTAACAGCAACACTCAAATAAGAAACACTTTCCTGCACTTCATGATGTGCATGCAGTTTAATAAATTTGATAAAGTTTACGGTAAAATTTGTCCCTAAAATGCAAAGACAGCCATGAGTGTGTGAAAAAAAACAAAGGCAAACAAAATGACTAAACTCAAATTACGAAATGACTGAATGCTATTCGAATAAATGAAGTGAGAAGAACTGACATCTGAAATCAATGACACAGAGCATCACGTTCACGGATAGGGGTGGAGGCGCGGGTGGCGAGAGGTGGGCTGAGGGCTCCCCTGATTCGGGAGGAAGGGTTATAGTTGGCCTGGTCTTCTCCTCGGTGATAGGTAATCAATACGCTATCAGAATCCGAAATAGAAACAAACACGGAGTTCCCTCATCAATTTCTTCCTCCTGTCATCTCGGTCACACCCAAGAACACTTGTCTCCTTACACTTACTCCACAATACTCGTAATTCATGTTGCTAAAAAACTGCCGCAACCATTTCTTGCATGCACGCTTCCTGTTTGCAGTTGAAAACAGTCGGCCACCTGGAACTAAAACGAAGAGTAATGCCAGCATATATCCCTCATGACGCACAGCCAGTTAATTTACACGTGAGCCATTCTGACCCCCTGCCCTTAACACCTCCTCTCTTTTGTGAGCCTCGGGCAAGCAGACGATGGCAGGGGACAAAAGCAAACACCCTATTGAAGTAATTACTCAACAATTGGCTACTGGTCTTTCTGTCCTCTGTCTACCACCACCACCACCACCGTCGTACAGCCCACCCCTACATATAGAGAGAGAGCGCTGCCTGAGGGCACGGTCACAGCACACTATCTGTATCTCTATTTTTGTGATGGGAGTCTGAGGCGGCGGTGGGCGGTGGTGAAGGGCGAGGGCTGTACAGGTAATTGAGGAGCGGGAAGGGGTGCCGCGGCCGAGGGCAGACCGATGTAATATCCTGGATTGGACGGAGTATATTGACCAGCGTCGGAGCCACGCCCTCACCACACCACCTATTTCACGGTTCCTGCATAAAGAGTATTCATAATATTGGGATCAGTCGCTTTCATTTAAATATTCAAGTACTCCTGGCGTTGTACAGCAAACAGAACGCTTATTATTTCCGTATTCAAATATTTTCATAAAGAAAAACACAGGTACGGAATGTAAATCTATTAATAATAGCAAATAGTATATTATGGAAATCGTTTCAAATGCAAACCTTTCATACCATACCATTAAATCGTGCTCGGAATGGGAATGTTATGCCAGTGCAAGAACTCTTTGCCGCGGTCATTTATCGATTGGGAATTATAATGGACAATTTCTTCTTTCTCGTGGCGCGGAGCACGGCGTCACCCTTTAAGCACTGGCAGGTTCGCAGCCCACAGGCGGAAAGAGTTAGAATACCCGTCCTCACCACCCCATCCTTCACCCTCACTATAGTCGCCTCCCTCCTTCCCTTCCCTTCCTTCCGTCTCTCCCTCACCAGTCGCCGCCCCTTTCCTCGTCTATTTATACTCGTACCCACACAACTCCTGCCTCTACCTTACATACTTTTTGAAAGGAGGAGGAAAAATACTTTAAACACGTAATAACTAACTGGATTAAAACAAGGACTGATAAAGGAAGGTCGCCGTGTTCGTTCTAATGGACTAGCGATTCTGAAGCGCCGAGGTGCTCTCCTCTGGTAGCCGGGGGACGTTAATGGCTTTCCCTAATACGGCTGCATCCCACTAAGAGACTATTTGGCTTACGGGGGGTTTTGTAAAGGGCTCGGACAGTTCAATCATCATCACATAATGACTCATCTTACTATCTAGGGTAATTTGAAGCGGATTAAAAGGAAAATGACTCAGACGAACCAACAAAAAGTAGTTGACACTCGTTTCGATGTTGTTTCCCAGCTCTGTCCCACCTTGCTTTGCCTCGTTTCGCCTCGCCTTGAAGTTCTCCGGCTAATTACAGAGAGTAAGCGCCAAGCTGGCCGAGCAAACACAGATGATGTTTTCACGTGAGCAGCCTGTATCGCGCTGCCTTGGCTTATACAAACCGGCCATGTAGTTAAAGGTACCCCCACTCCCAGACAAGCAACCGCAGACGCACCTTTCAGCAGACAGGTCACACAAACTCTCCCCACCAGCGGAAAGCCACATCTACACCCCTTGTCAGCTAGGCCACAGCACTCCTGCACCACTGGAATTATGTACCTTCAGTCACCCTGCGGTCCAGTCTACATCAACATTTAAGTCATAAGGCAAGAGGAAAAACAACGCAATATTTAACATGCATTTTTATCAGTTAGACGACTAAACAATATCCCACCTTTAGACTGGATATCACACACTAAGCAGGATGATCAGAAGCAAGGCTCGACAAACGCCCACCATGGCAAAGGTCACACGAATACAAGCGTAGAGGTCACAAAAAGACTCAACGTTCACCAGGAGGGAAACTACAAAAACATTCCATCACCAGACGGGAGGTCACACATACATGCCCTCACCAACCGGACTACAAACAGTATAGGGCAAATCCTAAAGACCTTCAGGAGCCACAGGTCATCACGGGGAGTACGAAGCCAGACAGACCAGCCTTCACACTGATGGAGAAGTTGTTGGGGAGAGTGGATGGCTTTCCACCTTCACCACGCATCACCAGCACTCTAAGGCACGTCGGTCCACCTGCGGCTCAGGTTTTCTTTGTGTGTGTGTGTGTGTGTGTGTGTGTGTGTGTGTGTGTGTGTGTGTGTGTGTGTGTGTGTGTGTTACCTGCAAACGTTTTATCATACTATTAAAACAGAAGTCATGAAGGCAGTGTGCAGCACTCTGTACTACGCATGTTTTATTGATCGACGTGTATCTTTATTTTCATTGTTTTGTGAACTACGTGACGTTCAAACATTTGTGTCTGGAGATTTGGTGGTGATGTGGTGAAATGTTTCAATACTGATTCATTCCTTTGTACTGAAGCATAACAGTGAAGCGCTACATAACGTGTGTACTGAACGTCATGCAAATGGAAAGGAAGGTGATAGCCATAGGCATGGTTCTCGTAACGGCGATGGGAAACCATATTGCAATAATGTTCTGATCGAAGGATCGGCGAGGAAGGGTTACAATCAGGTAAAATGTTAGGGTTTAAGAAAAGATGTAACATACTGAGCGTGTCCATGACAGTAAAAGTCAAAGTTGTTGTTGAAGATTGAAGTTTCACAAATACGTACACTGATTTCCGAAAAGAGCGAAACCTTATCGTTCAAGTAAAATGAAATTCCTGCCTGCTTCTGAATTCCCGCGAACACTTTCAAGAGGAAGGCTTTATGTCACTTATCCTTCAGTTCTTTTTATGGACGTAAAAGATCAGAATCTCCTTTTCGGGACTGGTTTCTCAGTTGACCTTTCAATACACACACACACACACACACACACACACACACACACACACACACACACACATATATATATATATATATATATATATATATATATATATATATATATATATATATATATATATATAATTTTTTTTTCTTTATGCCCTTGGCCGGTGGTCCCACTACATAAAAATGAATAAGAGAATAAATAAAGAAAATAAGTAAATTGATAACCAAAGAAAAAACATCATGATTACGTAACTGCATATACTCTGTTCAATGCAAAGTGAAGCAAATAAGTTGTAAGCCGAACCCTCACTGACTCCTCTCATTATGCCTTGACAAATCAGCAGATATACTTTTTTTTTTTTTGTGTGTGTAATGGTAGCGTTTCATCATATGTATCACGTCGATGCACGCTGCTTTATTGCAGTTTATTTTTAATTGAACTGTATGATAACAGAGTGGCGACACTGAGTACCACCACGGTGGCTGTGGAGGCAGTGGCGGTTATCTCATACCTCATACTTTGTATTCACACAAGGGCTTTATTTATCAGTTCTCTATTTTCATGATGGTCTACAACTCCATGATTATTATTGCAACTTAGCGTTTGACAAATATAAGTAATCTAATACCAACATTAAGAGGAAACAATAAACGTGTGCCAATATTTAACAAGAGTTTGGCTGACACGGTCACGGAGACTAGAACATTCAGATAGCCGGCAAAGTATAGTTTCTATAAATAAAACTGAAATACTTACATGATATAACACCAAATAACTTCAGGTCGCATAGAGTCAATCTGTCATCACTACCCTCCAGGGAGTTGTGCTTCAGAACTCCATCGGCTATACAACTTCGTAACAAATGGCTTAGGATGTGTTTTGCCTAAAAAAGTGTAAGGAAAGAAAAAAATCACTACCAAGACCTTACAACAAAATAACGACACATTCTTTTGTGGCAAGGAAGTAGCCTCAGATTACAGTACAGGGGCTGGAGGCTGACGAGCTACACTTCCAAGACGACGGGAGAGGATTGTGGACATGCTGAAGAGAAGACAATGGATATAAGGTAATTATAAAGAAGTGATTGCTTTCAGAGACAGAAGAAGCTAAATATGTACGAAAAGTAACTATATGAAGGTGTTATTCGTAAGCTGGAAGCAGGTTATCATGTAGTGAGAAGAGTCATGAAGGAATAATGGGGGCATGGTAATGGTAACCAAGAACGAGGTGTTAGTATACATGGGGTGTGCTTGTGATCGTGAGAGCCAATACAGCCATTGTGGTAAAGAGACAAAACACACACACACCCACACACACTGCCTCCTCGCCCGTCATTTCCACAAGTTGCTCGTCACTCCGTCTCGTAGTTTCGACCAAGGGCTTCGTTAGTGCAGTCCGATACTGGATGGAAGGATCTCGTTAACGTAAAGTGGTAAGAGCAACGTTGTGTGTATGTGTCGGGGGGCTTATTCATTAATGTCACGTCTCATTCAATAGAGCAGCTTTGTGGTCTCTTTCTGGAATTGCTTTTTTGTTTATTTCTTTTAATATGTGTTCCATAATATTATCATATTGTTTACGATATGGATTTCAAAACCAATACAGATAATACCTTTACGAAATTACATAAGGAAATGTTACAATGTTACGGATAATATCACAGACACACACACACACACACACACACACACACACACACACCGCGTAGTGTAGTGGTTAGCACGCTAGATTCACAATCGAGAGGGCCGGGTTCGAGTCCCGGAGCGGCGAGGCAAATGGGTAAGCCTCTTAATGTGTGGCCCCTGTTCACCTAGCAGTAAATAAGTACGGGATGTAAATCGTGGCCTCGCTTTCCCGGTGTGTGGAGTGTGTTGTGGTCTCAGTCCTACCCGAAGATCGGTCTATGAGCTCTGAGCTCGATCCGTAATGGGGAAGACTGGCTGGGTGACCAGCAGGAGACCGTGGTGAATTACACACACACACACACACACACACACACACACACACACACACACACGCCCGGTAGCTCAGTGGTTAGAGCGCTGGCTTCACAAGCCAGAGGACCGGGGTTCGATTCTCCGGCCGGGTGGAGATATTTGGGTGTGTCTCCTTTCATGTGTAGCCCCTGTTCACCTAGCAGTGAGTAGGTACGGGATGTAAATCGAGGAGTTGTGACCTTGTTGTCCCGGTGTGTGGTGTGTGCCTGGTCTCAGACCTATCCGAAGATCGGAAATAATGAGCTCTGAGCTCGTTCCGTAGGGTAAATTCTGGCTGTCTCGTCAGAGACTGCAGCAGATCAAACAATGAAACACACACACACACACACAAACACACACGCTGTACAATATTCCTTTCTCTTTCTCTAGAGGGAGGTGATGAACAAGGAAATCTTCCCCACAAACACAATCTTTTAAGCACGATGCACTGTCAACTTTTTAATCTTGGTATGTAACACTCAGACACTCATGCAGTTTTTAAGTAACTATTTCTGTTGTCTGTGATACTGTGGAAATAAACTAAAACCTGTAGTCTCCACACGCTACATCCTTCGAACAATTGATAAAATGCATAATACTGCAGTAGGCAAACGGCGTCACACTGTTCTTGTATCAAGAATGTTACTAACAAAAAAAAAAAATAAATAAATAAAAATAAAAATCTGTTTCCAGCCGGGTTCACGTCACCTTAAACAATTTGAAAAATATCCAACACGTATACTTTTTTTTCAGCTGTGGGCTGCACACTACAATAGAAACGTTTTCCTCTTTTAAAGAATAGGAAGACTAGCAAGGCTCAGGCTCAAAGAGAGAGGCTGTGATACCCGGCGTTAACTATTCATGAGAGCAGGACAACGAGGTCTACCTCGCCTTGGACGCCTGCACGTGGACAGAAAAAGTAATACTAAAGGAAAATTAAAATACGTATAAAAGAAAAAAAAAGAAAAAAAACCTTTGTGATCTGCGAAATGTTTGTAATCTTTCATCCATTCTTTATCATTTGTGTTTCCGATATAATCTCATTATGAAATTCACATAGCGGTAGTTTCTTTTTTACACTTCTATTTGCTACAGCATAAAAAAAAGTAACACTAACACAAAAACATACACACATAAAGTTTCTCTCTCTCTCTCTCTCTCTCTCTCTCTCTCACTCTTACTCTCACTCTCTCTATCTATCTATCTATCTATCTATCTCTCTCTCTCTCTCTCTCTCTCTCTCTCTCTCTCTCTCTCTCTCTCTCTCTCTCTCTCTCTCTCTCTCTCTCTCTCTCTCTCTCTCTCTCTATATATATATATATATATATATATATATATATATATATATATATATATATACACACACTTTATATCTTCCTTTATGTCTATCAGCTACAGCAAATTACCATGTCTTTTGACAAACACAGTTAAAACTATTTTTTGGACGCGTTATGTGACGCTAAGCGGATTCCCTACTGATATCCACACAAATTACTGGTGCTCTAATGATGATTCCTGAAATAAACAATAAAAAAAAATACAAAGCCAGATAAAACGAGATCCATCCGTGATGCAGACCAGACCAAGCCACACACGTCCTTGGCCTGGCCGGAGGAGAGGAAGGAAGGACAGAGGAACATGAGCAGTGCGTTCCTTCCGTGGTTCGTATAAGCTACGTGAGGGAGAATGATTCCATATAATTTGGTAGAGCTCCAAGCGGGAGGCCGACGTGAAGATGACTTATGGGGAATGTAATGGCACGACGCCGCGGGGTTCCTGGAGGCTTTGCTGAGTCACGTCACGGCACGGCATGCAGGTCTTCCTCGACACGTCTTCCGTACACACACACACACACACACACACACACACACACACACACACACACACACACACACACAGAGAGAGAGAGAGAGAGAGAGAGAGAGAGAGAGAGAGAGAGAGAGAGAGAGAGAGAGAGAGAGAGAGAGAGAGAGAGAGAGAGAGAGAGAGAGAGAGAGAGAGAGAGAGAGAGACGTAAAAGTTTCTTTACGAATTTATGCACTAAACTAAAGCAAACAGAGAGTTCTCCATCACATCAGACTTCTTCACGCACGCAATTTCCGCTGTGAAGTCAAGTAATGTGCGTGATTTGTGTGTCCTGGAAATATCACGGGCTTCTGGACGCTATTCACGATCAAAGTCACTCACTCACTCACTCACTCACAAATCTTTTTAATTTGACATAAGTTTATTCTTTTCTGAACAAAAATAAGGATTCTTTCTATTTTTCTTTTTAACACATACTCAATATCTTCTTTCATCTTCATCCATCACTGCTACAGCACTTCATCTACACGACGTCGTACCTTTATGAGCTCTTCACCTGACTACACAATCAAGGCTACGAGACATTGCTTTTCTACGAACAAGATGTCTTCACTACTCACTCCGCACCTTCCTACACCAGCGCTGCTACAAAAAAAGGCTCATTCTATCTACAAAAACATCTTCACTGTCCACTCAACACCTTTAACTACCATGGCGTCAAAGCACTGCTCTCATTCCATCTACAAAAATCTTTCCCATATACACACCACCACCATTGTTGCAAAACACTGCCATTCTATCTACAAAACGTCTTCCTCACGAGCTTCCTGAGTCATTCCCTTGCCGGTCACTCCCTTCCCTTCGTCCCTCAGCCAACTCTTCCCACGCCACCCAATCCCGCTGGTGAGAACATCTCCATCTTATACGCACAAGTTAGGTGATTCCATTGATGGACGACCGAAAAAAAAGGAGGGAGAAGCAAAAGGCAGGACGGACGAACGCCGGTCAAGAAAAAGAGATAAGAAGCAGGAAGGAGAAGCGCAGAGAACGATGATGAAGGTGGCAAAAACCGTGGGAGAAAATTTCATTGTTTTATCAATACATGCATTAGATATTTATGGTTTCTAGAGAAGGTAAGAATATAAACACACACAAACTCTCTCTCTCTCTCTCTCTCTCTCTCTCTCTCTCTCTCTTTTCCCAGCTTTTTTTTTTTTATGCATACGCGTTTCTGCTTGTTCCAGTATTCGTGGCAATTGGCGGTAGAGGGGTGGAGGGGGACACACTCATTACCCTACAGTGTCACTATTAATTTATTCCAGTCGTCAGGAGGCTCCTGATTCGCCAGGCGCGACCACTGCACGGAATACCAGGCGCAGCGCCTTATGAAATATTAGTGGTAAGCATCTATAAAAAAAAATAACAATAGAAATAAACGCATGAAATATTTGGCCACACGAACAGCGAGGGCTGGACGCGACGGGTTATGGAGTATGTTTACTTTTGCGTCGCCGGGTTAGGCAGCAATAATGACGCAATAACGCAGTAATGCGTCACTCTTGCTGCGCCGTCCGTGGCAGTTAATGTCACGTAACGCAGGACGAAAAGGTTTATCCGCAATACACCTGAGCCGAGCAGGTAATATGTCCCGGTTCCGGCTGCCCACCTCCCCCTAGTCACTCTAGTCATTACCTGGGGGCGATAATTATCACACAACACACACATCGCTCTACGCCGCGTTAAGGAGGAATTAGTACAGTTTCTTGCAGTAGTTCACGGTTATTAAGTATAAATTGCACACGATGTAAAAAAGCTTAGATCTCTGTATCGACCCGAGGCATTAGCAGGTGGACGGCTTGCGCCCCGCTGCGCCGTGACGCCTCCACCTAATATATTGGTACACTGCCACGAGTGCAGCGAACGTATGGCAACTAGACTTTGCCCTGCACGTAAATTATAGTTAGGATGGAGGAGACGGTGGGTGGGTGGTGAGGAGTTTTTGTCTTTATATTTTTTTGCTTCTGATTAGTTATTAAAGAGACAAGACGCTTGGTGTTCTTTTTTATTTTATTTACCTACACGAGAATCATACCTGAACTTGCTAAAGAAAAGAAAAAAATGCACATGTTCGCCATTTTCTGAATGATTCACACCTACACAGCGGCCTCCCTCAGACCCTCCCTCGGTCCTCGCGGCACCTTGCCCATAAAGACCCACTCTTCCTAACTTGAGGGACGTTAGTTTCCTCCTAGGAGGTGATAACGTGCTCGATGCAATACCCGATGAAATGAAACTTCCTATAAGTGAAGTTACTTGGCGCAAGATAAAGAAAGGAACTGTGTATCCCGAGGCTGGGCGAGGGTAACGAAATACAGAATAAACACACATATTGCAGTCCTCTTCTGACCGCTTCAGATTGGCCAAGCTATTGGTTTTCCTCTCCACGGCCGTGTTTACAAAGAGTTTTTAGACTGCCCACAATTTTTTACAGGATGAAAGTTACCATCTGTTTGATAGCTTTTCTGGGAAGTGGGGCGGACCAACGAATACTTTACTCACTCTGCTGAACGTTACGGACAGGACACAAAGTATTTACCCAAAGACTTGGTTATAGGGAAAATTTTATCTCCGAAATGGTGGTTCTTTTTCTGCCCTCCTGTCCATAACCCGGCCTGTTTGTCTGTTTGTCAGTCTTTCTGTCTCCCTATCAGTTAGTTTATTGCTCACTCCCTCTGTCTGTCTGTCTGTCTGTCTGTCTGTCTGTCTGTCTCTCTCTCTCTCTCTCTCTCTCTCTCTCTCTCTCTCTCTCTCTCTCTCTCTGTGCATTCAGATGACTTGGGACAAAGATACACAATTGCAGCAATGTGGCTTGTAATGCTGTATGGAATCTCAAGGACTATTTACGTAAGTTTATAAAGTGAACTATAAATATTATGACTAACAAAAAATGTATGTAATAAAGAATATGTAGCTCAAGCTGAAAAGAAAATAATGTGATGAAAAAAGCAGGAGATAAACAAAAGGTATGGAAAAAGAACGGCAAGAACAACTCCTGCATTAAGTAGTGGGATGGCTAACAATGTGCTACCTGTATATCGTGTTCCACAGCTCTCATCTACAGTAAGTCACGCGCAAGCTGTCTCGTATAGTCCAGCAGAGTTATAGTATCTACCAAAATGCCTCGCCTCATGCATGCCAGACGGCCCTTATAACTTAGTGTTTAATTAACCCTTCATAATTGCGATCCTTGCGATTGTTGCTATAATTATCACAGGGGAACCGGCGCGCAAAACTGTCCTCATTACACCTGACACTCCCACGTCCTCCGCGCTGTCCGACCCATAAAGTAGTGCCTGGCAGCAACTCAAGGCAATTTGTGCCTGCATCACCGTGTTTGTGGATATTGTAAGTGTGTGTGTGTGTGTGTGTGTGTGTGTGTGTGTGTGTGTGTGTGTGTGTGTGTGTGTGTGTGTGTGTGTGTGTGTGTGTGTGTGTGTGTGTGTGGTGTGGTCATGACTTGCAACACCTTTCGTTATTATCTGACACGAGACAGAGTTCACAATTTGTTTTGACTAATGTTGCATGTCGTCTACCACTCATACTCACCCACCCACTCACACTCACACACACACACACACACACACACACACACTATATTTCTAATGCATATTAAGGCAGTTAGAAAATATTACACCTATTTATTGCACATACCTCAGTGCATGTTGTTGTGTGTAGGCTTTAATAAATTTAAATGCAAAGTATGGAATGGTAGTGGATGTCAACTTCCGGATGCAATCACCAAATCCTTGCTCCCCCTGTGGCATGTACCCCTTCCCCTTCCCTCTTCCCTTTCCCGCTTCCCTCTTCCTCTTCCTCTTCCTCTTCCTCTTCCTCTACTTCTCCTTCTTTCGTCCATGCCACATAATTCTCCGGTACTTAAACAACTCCTTTTCTTAGTCTTACCTTACCTCTAATTTACCTTCCCCCTAATGACTCGGAGAAGTGCATCGGTATTCTCTCTCTCTCTCTCTCTCTCTCTCTCTCTCTCTCTCTCTCTACTTCTCTTGTGTTCTTCTAATTTTCTCTCTGTTCCCTCGTTTATATTTCTACTTGTCTTCCTTCTCTCTCTCTCTCTCTCTCTCTCTCTCTCTCTCTCTCTCTCTCTCTCTCTCTCTCTCTCTCTCTCTCTCTCTCTCTCTCTCTCTCTCTCTCTCTCTCTCTCTCTCTCTCTCTCTCTCTCTCTCTCAACTCCACATTTTGTTAACCAACTTGCTTTACTTTGAATACTTTTCAAATTTTTTCTATCGGATCCTAATTGTCGATTATTTTACCTTGCTTCCTCTTCACCGGGGACGACCTCACCCTCTGACCCCTAGGGTTCCGCAAAAGATCCCTAAGGGTTCCGCAAGAACAAGTGAGATAAGCTAATGCACTATTGACATTTTACTTAATTTCATATACGTAATATAACTAAACACGCACAGTAATATATTTTCCTTATACCAGTTATTCAAAAATTTATATTATGATGTTTGTCACGTAAAATACAATGAAAATAAAATGGGAAATATATGGTAGATAATTTTGTTTTTGCGCAGGGGTTCTTTGAGACATGTCATTTATTTTAAGAGTTAAGCAAGGGTAAAAAGGTTGAGAAACGGCGCTCTAACCCAACGGTAGCTGATCAATGCGCATGGAGGAAAGGGTTCAATCAGTAAAAAATAAATGGATGTAATGAGAAAAGATGAAAATGAAAAATCCGGGAGAAATGAGCAAGTAATAGACTGCAGAGGAAAATTTAAATAAGGAAAGAAAGTTGCAGTGAAGATTAGTGTCAAAATTGTGATAAAAAGGGACCAATTGAGATACAAGAAGCGATTAGAATAGATGATTGGCGCAGGGTAATAGTTAAAAAAAAAAACAAAAAAAAAAAAACAGCTCCTTGGAAATAAAAAAATAGACGGTAAAATAATAAAAAAATAAATAAACCCAGTTGAATTTCAGAGAACTACATAGCAGTGATAAGAAAGCTCGTGGAATATAAAGGGGAACTGATAAAACTATAAGGATCCCGCGGGAGATACGAGGAGGAGGAGAACGTTGGGAAGAGCAGTGCCAAGATAACAGAAGCCCCTTGTAAAGATATGAGAATCCCAGAGAGGATATAGTTGCAATAATAAATACTTCACCTGTTAACTGGCGATACGTGCAGGGCGGCGATAAGAGGGAGGAAAGCACCGGTAAAGACGCGGGGGAGAGGTGATACACAAGGGTAACATAAAGTTTACTGAGAGAAAACCGTTCAAGACGAGGTGGATATTATAAGCCTACAAAAACCTGGAATTTGAAGATAGTGTAATAGAATAATACAACTCAGTTACATAGAGCCAAGGCTTGATGTAACTGCCATGATGACCAATTTAGAGCATAAAGACATTAAAAAAAACGTGAAGACTGTAGAGAGAGAGAGAGCTGTTCAAAGCAAACAAAGAAACTCCTGAATTATGGAACATCATTGTCTTTGCAAGGACGCCATGCGGTTATGTACGTGTGTGTGTGTGTGTGTGTGTGTGTGTGTGTGTGTGTGTGTGTGTGTGTGTGTGTGTGTGTGTGTGTGTGTGTGTGTGTGTGTGTGTGTGTGTGTGTGTGTGTGTGTGTGTGTGTGTGTGTGTGGTTAGGCAGGTATGTGCATGTATTGGAAGTGAGAGAGGTTTACCAGCAACGCAATTTTCATGAAGCGGCGGCAATCGTTGTTGAAAAGCTGTGCCAGTGTGCGAGAGCCTCCCTCCACCGCTGGTAAAATTGCATGACTGAAATTGTGTTTGTGGTAATTCTACCTAATTTACTCTTGAAATAGTGACGGTGCAATATGTCGGACTCCCTTTTAAACACTACCCAACACACACACACACACACACACACACACACACACACACACACACACACACACACACACACACACACACACACACACACACACACACACACACACACACACACACACACACACAGCCTTCTAAAGCAAACACACAACACGGACTACAAACAATGGACTGAAAATCAAAAACCACTCTAGTCTACTTTACTTAATGGAATTAATTTATACGCATGAAATACACGGAATATTTGATGTCACTTAGTTGTGTCCCACACGAGGCGGAAGCTGTGGTGGTGATGGCGCTGTTTGCTTGTTCCTAAGGCATGTATGGTAAAAACGTTGGTCATATGTGTATGCTCTCTCGCTCTCGCTCTCGCTCTCTCTCTCTCTCTCTCTCTCTCTCTCTCTCTCTCTCTCTCTCACACACACACACACACACACACACACACACACACACACAGGGCATGAGGACATAAACACGGCCACTGGAGCACCTCAGGAATACGGCCATTGAACGGGGGGCTCATCTGCAGCCTGACAGGGAATACATGAATAACAATTACCCGGAGTGGACACATTCCGCCGGCACGTACAAGTTTACTGTTGACTAATATAAACACCCGAGACCGAGGCTAGGACGACGTGTACCCTGAGGACACACACGTTAGGGACACCGCCACTGCACACACACACACACACACACACACACACACACACACACACACACACACACACACAGAGCGCCGTGGGTGGTGAGGAAGGAAAGCGACAGAGGACCGTACATCTCGTAATTTGCTCCGTCCTGCTTGGCTTTCCATTTTAATTAGTACAATAAATTTATATCTTCCTTTGCGGTACTAGTACATAGCCACACACGTCACCCTAGCTGTAACTATAACACTACCACACTTTTCGTAACCCTCAAACAGACTCTTACCGTAACAACACCTGATAAACAGACACTTACCGTAACAATACCTGATAAACAGACTCTTACCGTAACAACACTTGATAAAGGTGTGGGAAATATTTAATGGATTAACACCTATTATTGCACACTGTGGCGTGTTGGCATGTTTGGAGTTCCTTCCCAGAGGAGCTCATCCTGGTAAGACAAACCCACCATCAACTGCAGTCCTGCGAAGAGCCAACATGATCATACGTACGTCACATTCCACCATTAGTAATACGATAACATTCTATCGCATTCCATAACAAGACAGGTGCTTCCTCCCTCATTCCTCGTCTCACCATGGATGGAAAGACAGCATGAGGTGCTTCACTGGGCAGAGGCGTTTCTTTGTTTGCTCTCAGAGGTCGTGTGTTGGCCGCCTGGACATCAAAGGCGAGGGCTAGATGAAGGGCCATTGTGCAGCTGCCACAGACACCGCCACCACGCACAAAACACTCGCCCCGCCCGGTGAATTAAGGGCAAAACTCCCAAGCCTGCACTGCTCCCCCACTCTCTCCCCCTGCTGCCACCACCACCACCACCACCACCACCACCACCACCACCACCACCACCATCACCACCACCAATCTCGATGCCGTCCTACTCCACCTCCCTCTGCTCTTTTCCCTAGGCTTGCTCACGACCTTCACCTGTGCCAGACGCAATAACTCGAACAAAGGATCATGCTGAGATACTGCGGTCAACGTAGTGATTGTGTGTGTGTGTGTGTGTGTGTGTGTGTGTGTGTGTGTGTGTGTGTGTGTGTGTGTGTGTGTGTGTGTGTGTGTGTGTGTGTGATTCCTATTTATCCTCCATCCTCGTATATAAGAGCTGAAGAAATACGTTTCTCGTTGCACTGTTACCACTACCACTATCATCATCAGCATCATCACCACCCTGCCACTACCACTATCACCTTCAAAACTACACATACCATACCGTACCGTACGCTTTAGCTAGTCACACACTAATTCAGTAAAGAGACGTGCAACATTCGCCTGTGTTTCCCGTGAGTGGACAGCGAGACATAAAGCGTACTACATGAGCATCCACAGGGCTGGAAACGTGTCCAGATGAATGCACTGGTCGGGAGTGTGGGCGTGGTGCAGGAGGGACGGAGGATTGGGGGGGCGGGGGGGGTGTACTGCACAAAGACAACTAGCTCATGGCTCTGTGTACCTCCTCTCCCTCCCTCTCTTGCCGAGACACAAGCCTGCCACTGCTCTTCCCTCCCGTCACCACCCCCTAAACCCCGACTCTCCAGACATAAACACACACACACTCACACACAGGGACATGAACACATTAGCTAGTCTCACTCTACTATTCTCGTACAAGGCTGGTGTGTGCTGCGCCTCTGCCCTGCGTGTGGTAATCACATATCTGTGGCATTATTTAATTGTAAAGCTTGTGGTTAATGAAATAACTACCTCACTGTGCAGGAAATGACTTCTCGGGTTAGTAGGTGGAAATATTGATCTAAATATACCACATCACTAATTATCTTCAGTTGTATCTGTTAATTAAAGGTCAAAACTCTTTCTAGCCTCAAGGATGAGCCTGACGGTATTCAAATGTTACGAAGCTAAAGCTGAAATCGCGTAAAAATTCATGAACCGAAACACAAGGTCAAAGTCATGTCACTGAAGGAACGCACTATCAAAGGCAGGTTAGCCCCGGAGGTAGAGAGAGAGAGAGAGAGAGAGAGAGAGAGAGAGAGAGAGAGAGAGAGAGAGAGAGAGAGAGAGAGAGAGAGAGAGAGAGAGAGAGAGAGAGAGAGAGAGAGAGAGAGAGAATTTTCTTTTACACTATTGCACTTTATTATTTCTTTTTATCCAATATCGGACCATTATGTATTAAATCATATTCTACCGATGCCTGTCTGCAGTCTGACTTCAACACAATTCACCACACACACTCTTCAACAACGAATGCATCGAGTAGTACTCAGTCTTACTTTTAGCACTGCACCTATCACTGCTACTTCACTGTCATGTCTTCAGCTCTATCGATTCAGAGATGCCTTTAAATTTGTACACGTAGTATTTGTAACCAGCTGCTGTTCACAGTTCGTCTTGGCTGATTCCCAGACTGACGCAGAGTATCGAACACCAGAATCAAGAAGGTATACCAACACAAAAGTTATGTGTTTAAGAGGAAGGAGGAGACTCGCTGCCGGAAATCAATGCGAAATCCTTTACCATCAATCTATTGCAGCGTGTGGAGACTTAAGAAAGAAAAACTTAATTAAAGATCAATATTACACCAAGAAAACATTTCATTTTCTTATCACTGGCAATCAACATCGACGGAATAATGAATGGCCCCGACCAACCAACCAGCCGAGTTCTATTAATGATGGATGAAAAATACATCGTGAGGGAACCAGCCATTTCGAGTGCATTAAACAAACGCGGCCTCATCAGTTGTAATTTCAGGCGCGCACCATCACCTGCGCGCGTGGCATTACGATAACCTGGGGTAATGCCTGACTGGGGCGAGGGTGAAAGGGTGGGAGGGAACCTGGAGGGGCGGGGGGAGGGTGGTAATAGCTGCCTCACACTTAGGGCCGCAGTTCCCTCCTGCTGATGAGCCACCCACCTGCAGAAGAAAAAATCAGTATTAACATAATGGGACGTACGTATTCACAGCAACATAAATAACGATAATGGATAATCCTAATTGACAACTAAACGACACTTATTTGCAATTCCAAAGCTTTACTTCAGCTGGGTGCTTGAGTGAGTTGTTTTCATAAGGCAAGTGAAAAGTGCGCTCAATGTTGGAAGAGAGACAACGAGGCAGGTAATATCCCGTTCCATGAGTCATTTATTTCTGTCAAGGAGAGGGATTAGCCGGGGCACCTCCAATTAAATATGAAACCTTACATGACAGCAATAGAGTTCGTTCGCTTCATACTGCTACTGACTGACTTACCAGAGAGAGAGAGAGAGAGAGAGAGAGAGAGAGAGAGAGAGAGAGAGAGAGAGAGAGAGAGAGAGAGTGTGTGTGTGTGTGTGTGTGTTCAAAGTAAAAATAACTGAAAACTAATATTGCCGCTAGTAAATATTAAAGAAGAGAAGCTTGATTAAACGAACTATTCTTGCCACCATTTTTTTTTCCATTATGTAAGTAAATTAATATCCACTTATCTCTAAAGAAAGACCGTTCACTCGTAAGGCAGTAAACAAAGGCACTAGCCAAAGGCAACACACTCATCCCAACTAATAATGCAAGTCATGATTCCGGAAAATTACTTAATAAAACTGCAACAAAATCATACATCACAGTAATATAATTTCATCTCAATATTGAGTCGAGTGTGTGTGTGTGTGTGTGTGTGTGTGTGTGTGTGTGTGTGTGTGTGTGTGTGTGTGTGTGTGTGTGTGTGTGTGTGTGTGTGTGTGTGTGTGTGTGTGTGTGTGTGTGTTATAGATGCTCTGGTGCTCTCGTTTCCTTGTGAGTGAGGTATTTAGCGTGATGATAAATGCATCTGTTGATTCTCGAGTTTACTCATGTTGTCCTCAAAAATTTCACGATGACATTTATTGATATTCCAAGGCGACGCAGTGTTTGAAATATAATCTTCTAGAATTCGCAAAAAAGGAAGATAAATAAATATATATATATATATATATATATATATATATATATATATATATATATATATATATATATATATATATATATTTTTTTTTTTTGCGTGTGTGTGTATGTGTGAGTATGTGTGAAATGATTTCCTTGTTCTGGGCACGAAGACCATTTTTATTCCGAAGAGATGATATGTTGATTGATTGACAGATTCATTAGACACCGAGACAAGGAACAGTAAGAGAAATGTAAATGAATAAATTAAATAAATAAATAAATAAATGAATAAATAAAACGTCAAAATCTAAACAGAAAGTCAGGCAATGAATAACGAATCAACGACAAAAACGTCATAAAAAAAAAAAAAATCACTCTCTTTAGGACACCTGCAGGAATAAGCACCAGGAAGCACGTCAGGTTTTAGGACGGACCATCTTCCTCCTCCTCGTGACGCCCCAGCCAGCACTACCATTATCTTCCTTTATCCCCCTCGTCAGGACCGCCGCAAAGCCAGCCAGGGGAAGACCAATGATGGGGCGCAAAGAGGAAAGGCAGTGTTGGGAGAGGGGAGGGAGAGTTTACGGAGAGGGGACACTAGTTGATGTAAGTGCCGTGGGAGGGGCATTACGAGGGTCGCTGGACGGTGACTGGCGGGGAATGACTGGCCGCTAGGCAGACTGTATAGTGAAGGTAAACACCCGTGAGTGAAGAGTTGGTGGGGTCCTGTGTGTGTGTGTGTGTGTGTGTGTGTGTGTGTGTGTGTGTGTGTGTGTGTGTGTGTGTGATTCACCTCGGTCGTCTGCTGGCCACCCAGCCAGTCTTCCCCATTAAGGAGCGAGCTCAGAGCTCATAGACCGATCTTCGGGTAGGACTGAGACCACAACACACTCCACACACCGGGAAAGCGAGGCCACAACCCCTCGAGTTACATCTCGTACCTATTTACTGCTAGGTGAACAGGGGCCACACATTAAGAGACTTGCCCATTTGCCTCGCCGCTTACCGGGATTCGAACCCGGTCCTCTCGATTGTGAGTCGAGCGTGCTAACCACTACATTTCGAGGTGTGTGTGTGTGTGTGTGTGTGTGTGTGTGTGTGTGTGTGTGTGTGTGTGTGTGTGTGTGTGTGTGTGTGTGTGTGTGTGTGTGTGTGTGTGTGTGTGTGTGTGTGTGTGAGAGAGCTTGAGCGAGATTATATGAGCGAAGTAGAGTTCGTGTTTCAGGAATTAGTATTTTAATCATGGTGCTTGATAATGAAAAAAAAAAAGATAAAAAAAAATCTGACGTGTCTTTATTATAAAGTATGTATAAAGATTAAACCGGGACCATAAAGGCATTCGGTGTTTATAGACGTTAACGCACATTACTTCCAATGGCAGCAAAAAATCGTCGGTGAACAAGGGAACACTGACGAGTCCACCTGGCCATTAATTTCTCAGCTCTTATCTCTCGTACCTTCTGACAACTCTGCTATAAAAATATGCATGACCGTGTGTAAGCAAATAAGTGCTCCAAAACTTAAGCATGATAAAATCAGTCCTGAAATGCGTGTGTGATTAAATATCTGTTTTGACTCGATACTGGTGGAAGCGGTCGTTGGGGAGATAGGGAGATAAGGGTAACGAGAACTGAGGGTCGGCCATACAGCGCTCTCCTCTCCCCTACGTCACTCCCTTCCTTTCCCTCCCGGACCCTTGCACGGGCGCTATCAATCACATCTCCCCTGCAAAATGAGCCGGGCCTCGTCACTGCACTATAATATATACAGAGTGAAACGGCGGTGCGCTGCCTGACAGGCCCTGTAGGGGAGGCAATACTGGCTGGGTGGGCCAGGTCTCCTTCCCTTGGTGAACGATCTTGTCCCACCGAAAGGAGGGCATTCACAGACAGACACTCTGATAGGCATACGAAGGGAGACGGACATGCAATGCCTGGCAAAAATATGCAGGCAGTCAGACGATGATAGACAGATGTAGATAAGTTAGCAATTTAGCTTAAAAAGTGAAAAAAAAAAAAAAAAAAATATATATATATATATATATATATATATATATATATATATATATATATATATATATATATATATATATATATATATATATATATATATATATATATATATATATATATATATATATATATATATATATATATATATATATATATATATATATATATATATATATATATATATATATATATATATATATATATATATATATATATATATATATATATATATATATATATATATATATATATATATATATATATATATATATATATATATATATATATATATATATATATATATATATATATATATATATATATATATATATATATATATATATATATATATATATATATATATATATATATTATTTGAAAAGTCTATTGTGCAAACAGGCAATAAAGTATAATGAATGTCAACCTTCCCTGACACACACAAGGCTGACAGAGACAAGTCAGTAATTAAACATTATCTGCACTGCACACAACATACAACGTGTCGAAAATAACTCGGTGTTGCAGTAATTTCACGGGGAGAGGATTGTTAGACTCACGCGGGAGACATCTTTAATAGCATGGCTGATGAGGCATGTTAGGGACTGTTCCATGACGAGGCATTCAACTTTCATCTGTATAGATCTTTGCATTGTTGGGATGTTCAGACAACCATGAAATGCAATTTTATACTTAAGCCCACAATCTCAGGCGTAGTGAAACGTGAACAGTTAAACGTCACAGCGAGGGTTACGGTAAGACCACCTTGTCTCATCGTTTGCAACCTTTCCATACTGTAAGAGTGTCAACAGTCTTACCGTACACATAGCAACATATGAATGATAAAATTCTGCATTCCTCGCATGGTTCCTTATAGATGGCAGAGTTAGCTGTGAGGCAGTGAGGGTTGTGGATGAAAGATACGTTAATATAGGACGAGTTAAAGATGAATGACTGGTATTGATAGAGGAGTAATGGGAGGGGTTTGGGTGGACATGACGATGATAAACAATATTGATGAAAGTAAAAAAAAAATCCTTGATAACTCTGTTCAGTAAGACATTCAAAAAAAAAAAAAAAAAAAAAAAAAAAAACGTTCTGACAGACGTAAATTGTTGAGCCTCCCCTCAGTGCATATGGTGTGAGGCAGAGACGAGGTGTCAAGCCACCAGCCTCTTTTTTTTTATGGTCTACAGCGCCTGTAGGTATACTTGAATAGCATGGGAACCCCTATTCAGCTTCCACCCATTAGTGGCGCAGGGAATTTTATTTATAGTGGTACCCATATTAAGGCCCATATCACCACCCAAGCGCATCTTTGGTGTAACCACTTAGAACCTTGTTGGTATCATGGTGACATGTAAGCAACGACACATGGCAAAGTTTCAAGGCGGTATGTGGTGGGATTCGAACCTACGCATGGACGTCTGTCTGATCCCACGCTCATCACCTTATCCACTACGCCACCGCCTCCCTACTGCAATCACATTCACTTGAGCTGACTCCCATGTCCGGGGTTTTTAAAACATGTCTTTAATTTATTTCAAGCGTTTGGGGTTACGCTTCACAATATCAGTGGGAATGTCTTTTCTTCATCATCACTATTGCCAACATCAGTGTCAAAGCCATCATTTAATGCTCACTTTTAATAACAATATTGGCAACAAAGTTGGAATGACATGTCCTACGGTTCTCTACTCGGGTGCAGCACAGAAAACGCAGAAACACAAGAATAGTTTGTGTGGCGGTGCGTTGGTGCCCGCCTCCTGCTGCTGAGGAGGAAGGGGAGGAGGCAGTGATTACAGGTGGGTGTTGTTCCAAGTGAGATAATGACTTCTAAGAAAGGTGAATTAATAGTAATAACCCTTTCTTGTTTGAGCACAGGAATCAATACTTGGGTCAAGGTGCGCACTACACCTCGCCAACATGACTTCTTCTTGCTCCTTAGGGTACCATTCCTTTCCTTAATGCATTACAGAAGAACAGTAAGTCTATAGCAGGTGGTGCCAAACTGAGGTATTGAGTACTCAGAAGGAAAGTATTTTTTAGTAATGTTGTCACGTGGATGTGTAAAGGCTCCTGTATAGCATGAAGTGATACGCTTTTACGCAGCAAGGGTGTGCTGGGCTTCACGAAACCGTTATTATACGAGTTGCTTCACTCATTAACCCATGTTTATGTTTCAGACACCTGAACAAACTACATCACCAGACAGCGAATCCTTTAATGTTCATACAACTAAAGCTAAATAGCAGCACATCGACGCTGGTGGAGAATGATATGCCAGTGGTGGTGAATATGGCTTTAGCAATGGATCAGAAAAATAATCACCTCTTTCTTGAGATAATCACACCACTACAGCCACAAAGGTTAGCTAGGAAAATAAAATACGAGTACATTACATATTTGGGACTCACAATCGTGTGGCAATTTAAGTTCCATTCACTATCCGTCCTCTCGTTATTGCCCGTTTACTTCAACTTACACCAGTAATGTTACAATCTTTAACTATCACGGATACATTTCATCAGAGGAGCACAAAAACACACACACACACACACACACACACACACACACACACACACACACACACACACACACACACACACACACACAAAGCAAAGAAAGAAGAACGTTACAGTTAATCGGTCCATCCGGTGCTCCTGGTGACGACTGACTGTCCATTACAGCAAAAGAAAAAAAAAAAATTCGAGGTATTTACAGGAAAGAAAATATTGATGGCACAGCTTCCACGTATTTCTTATTTTCTCGTTTTTATCTAAGATAAAAATTGTCATCGCATAAAAAAAAGTCATTGAGGGGAAAATGGTTATTGCAAGCTTTAAGTTGATACTAAATTGTTCGTCATGTCAAATTTACTGGGAATAGTAGAATAATAGTTGGTATATTCGTGAACAATATATTTTGCAGTTGACCTAGTTGCTATTGGTACGGTACTACTGTACAAATATCTATATTTTTAATTTGATTTATGTATTTGTTCCATTATGCAAGCCATTCTATAAAATTCTATAGAAGTATACACCAAACAGAAATATGCAGCATGATTATGGAAAAGATAAAAATCAGACAAAAAATAAAACACAGGTCACGGTAGACGCGCAAAAATAACATTACTGATCACAACGACTCACGAGTAAGCGCTCACCGCCAGACGAGTGAGTGGCGCGGCTCTTTGTATGCCATGAGCTGAAACTTGGCCGAGGCAGAAAGAATGTTGAAAGAAAAAAATTAAAGAAACGGCCAATGAAACGAGAGAGAGAGAGAGAGAGAGAGAGAGAGAGAGAGAGAGAGAGAGAGAGAGAGAGAGAGAGAGAGAGAGAGAGAGAGAGAGAGAATTTCAATGGAGTCCTGAAAAGTGACCCCAAAAAAGGCACCGTCCGCATTAAGAACTCAAAGGGCAGCTGAGAACACAATTTTCAAAACTAAATTGGAAGGAAAGTCCTGAGAAAATTTACCAACTTCTCAAACGACATTCTGCCCCCTTCCCCCCGCCCCCAAAAAAGACAAGATAGATGAAAAGTGACTAGACTGTCCAACTGTCTGACTCCGTGTGACGCGTGTCCCTGCATGTGTCACGCCTTCCGCTGCTCCCACATACTGGAACACACAAATGGAAAGCAATTTTGCCCTTACTTAGCAAATGAAAACAACGCTACAGAAGTATAAACTAAAGACTATTACGTTGTTTTTTTTTAATTAGCAAAATATGAACAATATATGATAAAAAAATTCCATTACATTACATGTCATTCCATACTTATTCGTAATTTGATCAATGGGAACAGTTTATGGATTATTCTGGTCATCATCATTTCATAACTGTAAGATGTCATGATATGGTTGTTTGTATAACGCAATTTTCATATGAAAATTATATTAAATAAATTCATATAGAACTCTATAAATTGGAAACGCAACATGACCTCGAGATGTTTACCATTTGCAGCATTAGCTACGTAAGGTGGTGGGAAGTGGACAAACTGTGAGTCTACCATAAAAAAAAAAAAAAAACACGCTTAGGATCCAACATCATTATTGCGTTATCATGCCAACACAGTCACGGCGGCCATTCAATCTCCTCACGACGCGAATGGTTAACTTATTTTTCGTTTCTCATTCATTATAGTTTATGGACATCGTGACAAAAATAGCCTTAAGCGTATAACAGATACTCGTCTTATATATATACACATACACACACACACACATACACACACACACACACACACACACACACACACACACACACACACACACACACACACACACTTGAGTTATGGTCACAGAGCCGCAACACGCAGGCCACACCCTCCCTCTTGACATCCAAGCCGCCACATGCTGTTTTAACAAATGGAAGGTCGGGAGAGACGTGCGGTCCGTCGAGTATGCGATTTTCACTCTTAATCAGATGTTTCGTTTTGGAAAAGAAAAATACAGGAAGATACTGGAAAAATACTTCGTGGCATTTAGCTTGTATGAATTATTTGACTTTGTGTTGAGAATATTGTGTACGTTATATGTTTCCTGGTGAGCTGGCCTGAGATTAATACAAACAGATGACTCTCTAAAATGTCAACCTTAAATAGAAAAAAAGAGAATCACTTCCTGAAGAGTGTGTGTGTGTGTGTGTGTGTGTGTGTGTGTGTGTGTGTGTAATTCATTGTTTGATCTGCTGCAGTCTATGACGAGACAGCCAGACGTTACCCTACGGAACGAGCTCAGAGCTCATTATTTCCGATCTTCGGATAGGCCTGAGACCAGGCACACACCACACACCGGGACAACAAGGTCACAACTCCTCGATTTACATCCCGTACCTACTCACTGCTAGGTGAACAGGGGCTACACGTGAAAGGAGACACACCCAAATATCTCCACCCGGCCGGGGAATCGAACCCCGGTCATCTGGCTTGTGAAGCCAGCGCTCTAACCACTGAGCTACCGGGCCGTGTGTGTGTGTGTGTGTGTGTGTGTGTGTGTGTGTGTGTGTGTGTGTGTGTGTGTGTGAGAGAGAGAGAGAGAGAGAGAGAGAGAGAGAGAGAGAGAGAGAGAGAGAGAGAGAGAGAGAGAGAGAGAGAGAGAGAGAATCCTTCCACGTAACAGAATACCTAACGGGAAAGTCAACAAACGCTACC
Source organism: Portunus trituberculatus (assembly GCF_017591435.1). Classification (NCBI taxonomy): domain Eukaryota; kingdom Metazoa; phylum Arthropoda; class Malacostraca; order Decapoda; family Portunidae; genus Portunus; species Portunus trituberculatus. The sequence goes on from NC_059291.1 coordinate 30,403,355, forward strand.
CTGTCGATACTCAAGATGTAATTAATTCTCGCCTCAGATCCCATTTACACTGACTACACCGTGCCAGCCCGGCCATCACCGAGCACTAACGCTCGCCACACCATGACACATGCTGCAGACTAGGTACTGTTACACCTGGAGTTATCTATACTTTCCTGATTCTAAGGTGGACCCATCGCTATATTGCCATAGAGGAAAGGCGCAGTGACACATCCTGATCAATTAAACACACGCTCGAATTTTACTATGATTACTTTTCTCCCTTTAGAATGGGGATATCAAGTAAAGAAAACGGTTGATTTATTACTAAGTTCGTTTGATGAGAGGGGACTGATCAAACCATGTAAGAGATAATGAAAAGAACTTAAAAAACATCATAGAGGAAAGAAAAAAATGAGGGTTAAAATTAAACATCATTGCAAGAAAAAAAATCGACGGAACTGAATCATCATAGCGAGCGGACTCGTGCTGTCACAGTGGAAAGAAAGTGAGAGGTCTAAATCAGTATTACAGGACAGACAGTGAGAGGACTAGAAACATCACAATAGTGAAATAGAGGACTGAAAACATCACATGGAACAGTGACACGACTCATAACACCTTACTGGAAAAAAAAAAAAAAATCAGATGTATAATTGAGAATATAATGCTTGTGCTGCTTGTGTAAAGAGGACGCGCAAGTCTGCTAGTGACATTAGGTGAGTGTGAAGCGTGAGGCAGATCAGGGTCACCTTGGCGCTCAGCGTACACGCGAAGCTCCTCTCAACACAAAGTACTAAATTCCTTTCCCGAATGAGGCACGGGGGAGGAATTTCCCTCCACACATAATTAATCCAGGTCTGGTACCTCCGCCACTCCCCCACGTGTGACCTTTAGCCCCTCCACTCAAAATTCATGAAAATGCGAAAAGTTTTTGATGGAATGGTGCGAGCGGCAGGGGAAGGGTGCCCCGCAAGGGGATGAAGGCACCCAAAATACATGCCGATAATACCTGATTTGTCCAGGTTTCCCAGGTAATTGATAGTTATTCGAGAGGGATCGGGAGTGTTGACGGCCCAAAAGTAACAGCACGGGAGGAAAATTGAGAAAGATCCTATCACTTTTCTGTGTAATAGTGCGCCATAATCCAATTGAATCAAAGGTTTGTTTTCACATAGTGATTGTTCTGCAGTTCACAAGCTGCGGAATACATCACTGGCATTACATGGTATGGGTATGACGCTTACTGCTACTGTCACTGAATCTGTTTCTTTTATTAACCTAAGTGATGTGTCAAAAGGAGCATACTGATTTCTACAACAGCGTCTTCGCACCTTTCATTCGCTCTCTACTGACTCATATTTCATATTGAGTTGAGGGTCTTGGTTCCATCTCGCCCGTCATAGCAACACCAGCTTTGGTATTCAATTATTGGAAGACTGATATTTTCCAGTGTTATCTTACCACTCTTAAACATAAAGCTTAGTATCCCAATGGACTTTTTTTTTTCCTTCTCTCATTCCATGGCGCGTTGGTACAACTTTCTGAAACGAGTATAAGTTACTGGGAAGCATATTAGGTTCCTAATTACATTGAATTTTTTTCTCTTACATAAGAAGGCGAAAAGTCTGAAAAAAATGAGGAAAAAGTTAATCGCCACTCTCTAAGAAGTAGAAGGCAAGAAAATGGGGAAAAAAATTACACTAAATCGTCACTTTTGAAAATAGACGGTAGGTTTTTCAGGGTTAGAGGCAATTTTACTTTAAGTATTTCTATCTTTCTTATGAATATTTCAAACGATAGAAAGTTGAAAGAAGGGAGAGTTATTGGTGAAGTTAAAAAATGATTAATCGGATGAATAAGTTTAGTAGGAAAGAGATAATAAAGAGAAGATAATGACAAAAAGAAAAAAACAACTAAGCAAAGTATTATTGATAAGAAGGGAAACAATTAAATTTTCAAGGCACTGAACAAAGAATTTTTCAGGCGCATTAGATAACTTTACACCAATCAGAGTCTTCCTAGTGTTTATTTAGTAATGATTTAGGTTAAAAGATCACCTGAGTTTCGAAATTAATGATGCTTTAAATATGCAAAGAGGAATCATTAGCACGAGAGGGGATGAAACACTATTTTCTACTCCAGAAGTCAATGATGAATAATAGAAATACAATTAGTAATGAAGTAAAGGACAGATAGCATTAACGTAACATCAATACAATTACCATGAACAATACTTAAAAGACAGGTCAGGCAAAACGAAAATTTCAATGTCCATCTATGACAATTAATTATACAAGAGTAAGAGCATTGGAAGCAGTGCCAAAGGCTAGCAATGATCTATGAGGAACCAGTTAAAAGAATAATGATCATCTACGAACTGAAAACACGTTCGGTACACCGGAGGAATATAAGAATGTGGGCAAATACATTTTGAACACTGCGGACATGTTCTCTCTTCTACCTCTTAAAACAGTCATGCCGGACGAGTGAGGAACAAAGACCATGCTGCAGTTTTCCATTATAATGATAAATATAAAAATATGGGTCATTTTAACAACTGCACTAAAAATGTGTTCTGAAGGGACACGTAGCCCGCACCAGGCCTGGAGGTCCGTGTCACTGGGATGGATTGATTGACTCTGATTAAATCTAATGCACAACAACAACGAGGCCACATAATGGAGGACGGGGAGGAGAAAGAGGAGGAGATAGAAGAAGAAGAAGAAGAAGAAGAAGAAGAAGAAGAAGAAGAAGAAGAAGAAGAAGAAGAAGAAGAAAAAGAAAAGAAAAGAGAGGAAAAAAGAAAAAGAAGAAAAAAGAAGAAGAACAAGAACAAGAAAAACAACAACAACAACAACAACAACAACATATAAAAAGAAGAAGAAGAAGAAGAAGTAAAAGAAGAAGTAAAAGAAGCAGAAGAAGAAGAAGAACAACAACAACAACAACAATATGAACATAAAAAGAAGAAGAAGAAGAAGAAGAAGAAGAAGAAGAAGAAGAAGAAGAAGAAGAAGAAGAAGAAGAAGAAGAAGAAGTAAGAAGAAGAAGAAGAAGTAAGAAGAAGAAGAAGAAGAAGAAGAAGAAGAAGAAGAAGAAGAAGAAGAAGAAGAAGAAGAAGAAGAAGAAGAAGAAGAAGAAGAAGAAGAAGAAGAAGAAGAAGAAGAAGAAGAAGCAGAAGAAGAAGAAAAGGAAAAGGAAAAGGAAAAGAAAAAGAAAAAGAAAAAGAAGATGAAGAGAATGTATCCTCTTTTCTACTTTATAAAGAGACAAATAACAGAAAAAAGAAGAAAAAAAAAAAAAACCAGCGCTATTAGTACACAGAGAAATAAATGTGTGACGCAAGTGTGGAGAACAGCTGTGCTTCAGTGGTCATGCTGCACCACACTCCGCACTACAGACGCGTTATCCTAGGTTTAATGAGTACTTAATCTCCACACATGTTTTGACAAGATCTTTTTATCAAAGCAAACATTTGTGTCTCTTAGTTTCCCTCTACCTTTGATACACGCAATTAACTAACCAACAAAAACGGGATGACAAACTATTTGAGTTTACTGAAATTATTTTTTTTCCTTTCTCCAGGATTAAATTATGTATTCCCTCTTGTGTTTATATTATCACCATATAGGACGATAAAAAGCGAAAATTTACTTTAGTAATTCATTTTATCTTTTCTAAATAAATAACAGAGCTTCCAATGCAGAGATCCTACAGTGAAGGCCATTGAAATGACAAACACTCGTGAAGAGTTGGTATGGTGCATAATGAGTTTTGATTTGATGTCTGAAGAATTCTGAACTGATCTACACATCTCTCAAGGCGCAGACGCTGCCGCTTCTTTTGTCGAAAGTGTCCGAAATGACTTAAATCTATGTTGTAAACCTCAGACGTGAAAGGTTGGGATCGGTAGCGCGTGTCATTCTTGCCGCAGCACCTGTCGATAGCAGGTGTGTGGACTGCATTGACAACTGTTGACAACCAATTTACACATTTCATCCTGAACATGATAATCTGATACGACCATGAAAACATTAAAATGCATAAATACTGCAGAAAAATCCATTTCAAAGTAAACAAGTATTTGTGGTGAATGTGATATAGGGAACATATTTAGATCAACAAAAACAAAATGACGTCGTCGCAATACTGAGGAAAGGCATAGTCACGTGAGGTGGCTCAGGTTCCGGCCACAGCTGGATCAGCGGGGTTGGGGATGCTGGCACCACTTTAGAGGTTAAGCTAAAGGCCGCAAAATTAATAATTAAACTAATAAAGGCACTAATATTTTAGTCACGATCCATGGATGAACCAATTAGGCATGACTTGAATATTAATACCTGACTAGAAAACTCATTATTTTAATTCTAATTTTGTAGTTAACGTTTCAAGAGATTTGTGTTCTGGTGTCTATTCATCTTTCTTCAATTTTGTCCACAAGTCAATGAAACTCTTTGAGTCTTGCAGTCGCGGACAGCCACGTACTACATGCCTGAGGCGAGATACAGTAAATGACTTCAGCATATGCTGCTCATATTAAATCATGACTATTTTTCAAATGTCAAGTAAATGTTCAGAGGTGAGAATTGCCGTCTATCGTATTATATGATCTTTCCATGATACAGTTTGAGCAAGCATGGTGTGCGACTATGTAAACAGAAACAGTAGGAGACACTCTATGGTTAAGAGTCTTTCATTTAGAACAGGACTATAGCAGCGGTACTAGTTAATCTCGCCACCTTCTGCAAGTCGAAAGTGAGGCGCCTAGCAAGATCAAACACGTATCCTTCAGGATGTAGGAGAAAAAGATGGAAGAAGGCGACCTTAACACCAGCCGGGGATCGTCTCTGTAGGACACTCTTTCCTGACACATTTTTCTCTTCCACTGACAGGTAGAGAATGAAAGGCAGGAAGAATAAAACCCAATAACTGCACCGTGGACTGTGTGACGTGAAGGATGCCTGGAGTGACGGTGGGCAGCATCGGGCAGACAGAGAGAGAGAGAGAGAGAGAGAGAGAGAGAGAGAGAGAGAGAGAGAGAGAGAGAGAGAGAGAGAGAGAGAGAGAGAGAGAGAGAGAGAGAGAGAGAGAGAGAGAGAGAGAGAGAGAGAGAGAGAGAGAGAGAGAGAGAGAACCATTGCCTCAGCTCTATACACTGACAGCTGCGTGCAGTGGGGGAGGAGTGGAGTAGAAGGGCACCGCCTTTCCCACCTGTCCATTACTTGTCACCTCACTACCTCTGCAGTCTAGGACGAACACTAGACACCACTACCTGCGTAGCGTCCCCTCTGGCGAGCAGGGGACCACTAACCAGGGGACGAGCCGACCACAGGATATGCATATTCAATACTCCTCGCCGCGACTTCCTATTGGTCAAGAAAAACAGCCAACACGAGACCACTGGAACCTGAGAATTACAACACGACATTAACTGACACAGCACCACGAAAGCCGCAAGAGGGAGACAAGAGCTCCTGGAATTCACACTAGATGGTTCACGATAGAATGTGGGACAGGGAAGATAAATCATTGAAAAAGAACCAGTGACGGAGTGAGTCCATGAGGAAACGCTATGGTGACAACGAGTGCATGGCAAGAGAAAAGGGAAAGAGGAGGCAGACAGCAATGGAGAACAGGAAAAAAGAGTGTAGAGGGGGGGAGGAAATGGCAATATATGGAAGAATACGTAAAAAAAAAGTTGAACAGCGGGGGAATGTAAAAGAGAACCAGGCAGCAGACTAAAAATATACGGTAAATGATGGAGGCGAAAAAAGAAGAAAAAATAACACTATGGAAAATTTAAAGAGGTTCTAAGGAGAGGGAGGAAGAAGTGAAAGGGAGGAATACAGAAAGAGAGAGAAATGATAATTGTCGGAGCCATTACGAGCTGGGGACGGTGTAATGAACGAAGGGAAGCAGGAAGGGAAACACAAAGAAACCTTAACTACTACTTCAGCTTGCAGACGCAGAGGATGCGAGGAGGATACTAAAATACTGACCATTTCCTGCCCCTTTGCCCTTCTGCTGGTGCTACTTCTGCTACTGCTGACTCAAGGCGAGAGGATAGACGTGCTCAGACGATATGAAATAGAGATCCTCAAAAAGAAGAGAAGAGAAAGTAATGACTCCAGGAGGGGCTGCACCGCGCCTCACTCCAGTGTTGTTACGAGAATGTTCAAGTGGAGAGATGCATTCAGTAAAAATAAGAATATTGGAAGCAACAAAGACAGAGAGGAAAGGAAACATGAAAACTGAATTCAATCCACACATATCCACCATGAGAGATTTAGCTAATTCTACAGCACTACAGTAAAACACTGCATTAAAAAGACCTAACGTCTCAATGACTCACTCATTCACTAGTATCCACTGTACCTAAAGATAAATTTAGAGAGAAAAACCAGACTCACATCACGAGCAGGTGTAAACATGCATATTCTTTTATGCTTTATGAGCACACGAACCTTAAAAAAATATTCGATACTCTGCCTTTACGAATATGAACCTTTCATGAACTTTTATCATACTTTTCACAATATATATATATATATATATATATATATATATATATATATATATATATATATATATATATATATATATATATATATATATATATATATATATATATATATATATATATATATACACACACACACACACACACACACACACACACACAGAGAGAGAGAGAGAGAGAGAGAGAGAGAGAGAGAGAGAGAGAGAGAGAGAGAGAGAGAGAGAGAGAGAGAGAGAGAGAGAGAGAGAGAGAGAGAGAGAGAGAGAGAGAGAGAGAGAGAGAGAGAGAGAGAGAGAGAGAGAGAGATAAGAACAGAGAGAAGAGAGAGAAGAGCAAGAGAGAGAGAGAGAACATAAGAACATAAGAAAAGAGTGAAGCTGCAAGAGGCCGCCAGGCCTATACGAGGCAGTCCCAGTGTGCTTAATCTACCTAATTCCATCTATCTTCCCCATCCATGAATTTATCTAACCTTCTTTTAAAGCTCCCTATTGATTCATGCCCATTGAGACTGTTCCACTCATCAACCACTGTTTGAAAACCAGTTCCTTCCCATTTCCTTCCTAAACCTGAATTTTTCAAGCTTACACCCATTATTTCTGTTTCTGTCCCCTGCTATTGATCCTAAGAACAACATTCATGTCCCCTTTGTTAAAACCCTTATACCACTTAAATACTTCTATCAGGTCTCCTCTTAACCTACGTCTCTCTAAGGAATGCAGACTAAGTTTTCTCAGTCTCTCTTCATAAGGTATATCCTTCATTCCCTGTATCCTTTTAGTCATCCTCCTTTGCACTGACTCCAATAGAGCTATGTCCTTCCTGTAATGTGGGGACCAGAATTGTACCGCATAGTCAAGATGTGGCCTGACCAGCGCCAAGTATAATTTTAGTATTACTTCGGGACTCCTGCTTTTAACACTTCTAAAGATGAAACCTAATACTCTATTCGCCTTATTTCTGGCCTCGATACATTGCTTCCTTGTACCGAGATCAGAGCTAACTATGACTCCTAAATCTTTCTCATACTTGGAACTTCCTAGTGCCACGTTATCTATTGTGTACCTATTGCTTGGATTATCTCTACCCACGCTCAGCACCCTGCACTTGTTAATATGAGAGAGAGAGAGAGAGAGAGAGAGAGAGAGAGAGAGAGAGAGAGAGAGAGAGAGAGAGAGAGAGAGAGAGAGAGAGAGAGAGAGAGAGAGAGAGAGAGAGAGAGAGAGAGATGAACAATAATATATCCGAGCTCTTTCTTCATTTATTGCAGCGTTTCACCGTTGAAGAAGGCATCAATGGGCTGAAAACAAATAAATAAATAAAAGCACTGAGCACATCCCTCAGCGAAATGTAAAATGTAAAACAATATTGAGTTCCCGAAGGCATAGCAATGAGTCACCAACATGGGAAGCATAAAGAATTGAAGTGAGTCTCATTGCTGTGCCTTAGGGAACTTCATATTGTTTTCTTTCTTATATTTTGTTGTACGATGTGCTCAACATTTTCCTCTGTCCATTTTTTTTTTTTTTTCTAGTCTGATCATGCCCTCTGCAAAGTTCAAACGTCGCAATAAATGAGAGCCAATGCATGCGTGTAATGTTCTATGTAAATAATACGGTGACAGTTAGCCAAAGTTAATTCAATCAGTGTGGAATGCTCTAAGAATATCAAAGAAAAAAAGGATATATTTTACTATTAGGGCAAAAAAACAGGATAGAAGAGTAATAAAAGTAATGTTTCATATTGTGCACGCTCGTGTGTAAGTAAGCAACAAAGATTTATTGCTATTACAATCATAGGGCACACACATACTTCTTCACAAAGCCGAGTGCACTAAGTACGGTAGGTATGTTGAACTTTGGCTTCACGACAGATGTGATTTATGAAATAGATGCCATTGACCTGTTACGAGAGTTATGATCACACACTTATACAACGAAAAGAAAAAAAAAAAAAACATTCGCTATGGAGTAAAATTCAAAGTATAAATAATAACAATAATGAAAAAAAAACAATAAAGTATATAGTAGTAGTAGTAGTAGTAGTAGTAGTAGTAGTAGTAACAGCAGTAGCAGCAGTAGTAGTAGTAGTAGTAGTAGTAGTAGTAGTAGTAGCAGTAGCAGTAGTAGTAGCAGTAGCAGTAGCAGTAGCAGTAGCAGTAGCAGTAGTAGTAGTAGTATAAAGGTAGGACTCAACCCCCTCATTTGGAGAGCTCGCCTTCCAGTGAAAAGCTGAGGAATACGAGTAGTGCCGTGCTGGTCTTCTTTCCTGCCGCCACACTTAATGGCAGTTGACGTTAACAGCCAATATAACGAGAATCCGATTACCCATCCGAGCGAGGCCCAAGGGAGCGACCTACTTGCTGGGGTCGACGGAAAAGAAATCGAGTGCGTTGTGCATTTGTTCTTTTCACATTTTAGACACATTTTCTTGCATTGATGGGATTATAATAATAATTTTGCCTCTTCTTTCTTTTACTTCCAAGTGAGCGCCGCCACTCCAGGTACAGCGGATCTGGTGAGGGAGGAAGGAAACAGCAATACGTGATGCTATTCACTCTCACGCTGTATTTCGTTTTCCACTACGATTACCTCTGTTTCTCAGGTCAATGCGGTGGCCTGAGTTACCAAATTCACAATACCATGAAGAGCACGTTCTCACGACAGGTGGGAGGCAGCTTTGGCGGTGCTTCCATCCCTCTCTGACTGCCTGGTTTGCTTTGGTCTGGTCTGGTCTGGTTCTCTGGTTTTCTCTCTCTCTCTCTCTCTCTCTCTCTCTCTCTCTCTCTCTCTCTCTCTCTCTCTGATAATTCAAAAGGAAGAAAGTGAAGCAGGAGTAGTAAATCAGAGCTCTTGATATTAACCAAGTTTTCACTGCTGTTCCATAACACTGCCAGAACAATGGATTATGAATACCTGCAACAATCCATTGACTTATAGTTTTCTTCAGTGTAAATATGCGTGATGGGATGCGTGTAGGTTACGCGTGCTGGTTCCTGTCGTGTCTTGGCTTCAGGTGGCTTGCGGAGGAGTCTAGTGAAACAGGCAGAGGGCGAAAGAGTAATTTTGCACCAGCGAGAGAACATATTGAAGCAAGGGAAGAGCAGACAGGCAGCAATAGGTTCGACAGGTGGGAGAAAATCTGGTATGAGGGAAGCTGCGTTATGGAGTGAGGAGGAATATTAGAGATTGGAATGGCTGCATGGGAAATAGGCATGTCAGAGGGTACCGGTAAGAAAGATGAGGGAAGGGGATCATAAGGTACAAGAAGGGGATAGAGGGAGAGAACGCTGCATGAGGGGACACACATAAAAAGGGGATGCACTTGCTGGAAAGGAATGATGATGATAGAGAGAGGCAGATGCTTCCCCTGATGAGTGGGGAGGCAGGACCGCGTGGGAAAGCTGTCCTGCTGCACACCATCCTGCTGCAGACTGGTGATCATACAGCTGCTCTACGTGTGGCGACCATGCCAGAGTTTTCAACTTTTCCCCTTTGTATTCCAATCACAAAATACAGTGATTGTAATCCTCATTTTTTTTTTCTTTTTTTTTAGGTTGTCACATGGTCGGGGGAGCATTGTGATTTTAGGCAACTATTTGTGTGTCTGGCTTCGGGAATGAGTTATTCGCGCTGAAGGGAGGGACTGTTGACAGTGGCGGGATGGGATTACGGCCGCCGCTCCCCGCAGACTCCCGTTGAAGCCACAATAATACCTCTGCCCGGCTCGCGGGGATTAAGGCTCAATTGGCTGATATTTTGTTATGAATGAATATCCAACTGCTGGCTTATTTCTGCCTGAACAGTGTGTGTGTGTGTGTGTGTGTGTGTGTGTGTGTGTGTGTGTGTGTGTGTGTGTGTGTGTGTGTGTGTGTGTGTGTGTGTGTGTGTGTGTGTGTGTGCCAAAACTAATATAATACTTTTTTCGGCCTTGTAGAATTCCGTTAAATCTTAGAAAATTAACATATTCACAAAACTTTGCTCATAAAATCAAAGTGGCAATCACCCTTCAGCCACACAGGACTGAGACACGAGACCTGCGCTTCCTACTGCAATGTAAATACTCAAAGAAAGACTGAGCTCTGATTGGCTACCAGATAACAGAGTCCATACATTCACCGTTGATTGCAAAGGGAAACACGTCCTCCATCGTTACAATACTACTTTATTTGAATACTCAAAGAATCCTCTCACCACGCACGCATCATGACAGAAATATTCACCCGAAGAAAAAACTGATGGAATGCAATATCTTGAAGTTATTTGGTGATGATAAATGTTCTAAAACTTTACATGCATTCAGCGAGATTTCACACTGATAATCAGCGCAAGAAGTTTCAGGATCACCACAATTTCCTGCTCGGTGCCCTGGAACCTATCATTTTAGGGCCTCTGAAGGTGACTGAAAAATGAGCCTTTAAAACCAAGCTTGAATAGCGGACCTCAGACCTCAGGCTAAGCCGCTTGACACACGCCCGCTCCATCAAAGCCGTTTTTTTACTGCATGTTATCCGAGGCCTTCTGTACATACCGCGTCCTCCACCAAGCCAAGACTGCCGCCACCACCCACGTTGCTACTATTTCCGGCCCTCTCTCTCTGCTGTAGAGCGTCGCTTCCGAGCCTCTCTTATGAACACCACAGCTTCATCCTCTGCGATAAGAACTTCGGAACAATAAATATCGACATTTTTTCAAACCATTATCAAGACTTGCCATCAATTAATTCCCTTTCCTACATGGATCATTAGTGAAGTTTATTATTTTCATCAGTAACAAAAAATTTCCCTTCACCGATTATATATTTCTTGCACCTCACATAATCGGTCGTGTAAGTTGGATGATTATTGATTTGTAAATTAAATAAGAGTATAATAAACCTGAGTGCCCATACTTTTCTATTGGAGCAACTGCACACACACACACACACACACACACACACACACACACACACACACACACACACACACACACACACACCCACACACGCGTAGTGTAGTAGTTAGCACGCTCGACTCACAATCGAGAGGGCCGGGTTCGAGTCCCGGTAAGCGGCGAGGCAAATGGGCAAGCCTCTTAATGCGTGGCCCCTGTTCACCTAGCAGTAAATAGGTACGGGATGTAACTCGAGGGGTTGTGGCCTCGCTTTCCGGTGTGTGGAGTGTGTTGTGGTTTCAGTCCTACCCAAAGATCGGTCTATGAGCTCTGAGCTCGCTCCGTAATGGGGAAGACTGGCTGGGTGACCAGCAGGCGACCGAGGTGAATTACACACACACACACACACACACACACACACACACACACACACACACACACACACACACACACACACACACACACACACACACAGAGAGAGAGAGAGAGAGAGAGAGAGAGAGAGAGAGAGAGAGAGAGAGAGAGAGAGAGAGAGAGAGAGAGAGAGAGAGAGAGAGAGAGAGAGAGAGAGAGAGAGAGAGAGAGAGAGAGAGAGAGAGAGAGAGAGAGAGAGAGAGAGAGAGAGAGAGAGAGAGAGAGAGAGAGAGAGAGAGAGAGAGAGAGAGAGACTTTAGATGGTGTGTGAGTTGGTGGCATAAACCTGAGGGGAGAGGAAGGACGTGAAGAGGTAAAGGAAGAGGAGGAAGAGAACATAGACTATTAAAAAAAGAAAAGTGAGGAAGAGAAAAAATGAAAAAAACATGAAGGGACAAACTTCAAAAGCAAGATTCACGGAATATTAACATGGGGTGAAAAAAAATGAAGTCTTGTATACAAAAATTGTTGAATGTAATATCATAATAGCAGAAAAAGTAATAAAAAAGTAAACTGCATGCAAAGAGAGAGAGAGAGAGAGAGAGAGAGAGAGAGAGAGAGAGAGAGAGAGAGAGAGAGATACCAAGACAACAGGTAATAGAGAGGCGAACCGAGCACGGCCCGCCTGGAAAATGTACAAAGAAAAGACAACAAACAGACAGGTGAATGTAGAAACAGTCCCGGGAGGAAGATTGAGGCAGACTAACAGAGAGAGAAAAGCAAACACATAAAGATACACAGACAGCAACATTGAGGCAAACAGAAAACCGTCCAGGTGAGACACACAAAGAGCACCAACACATTCGTCGGCCCCCAGAGTCCTAGACGGGGCTGCCCGCACCCAGGACCGCTCCTCCGCAGCACACCATACAAAATTGGCTGCACTTATTACCTTCCCCGCTCCTCCCCATCCCCTCCCTGCTCCTACACGATGTAAATACTGACGATGGGTACGAGAATAGAGATAGAAAGGAAAAGGATGACTGTTCCTATTCCCCTCCAGCAACACTGACAGAGTTACGCTCACAGCAGCGGGTGGTCGTCAGCCAGGAGTCTTCCTTTCAGGCGGGGTGCATGATAGAAGCGTCCCAAGTCACTGAGTCCTCCGTCCCTTCAGGAGGTATGGTATTCCCGCCGCAGTGTTCAATTATTGCACCCCACACTATTTATATCCCCAAGCGGAAAGAGAACGCAGTGGCGTCTTCCCACTACGCCGAGAACACTCCACTTCCTGGCGCGTGACGGCAGGACCAATATGGATAACAAAACAGTCAGCAAGACGAGTCTGTATTGCCTCACTACATCCGCTGCTCGTGACTTTCAATTATTCAAAATTCTGAAAATATAATTGTTCCACTTCGTCGACGAGGAATGTGGCGTGGCGCCCTTCTGATGAGGACATGTTCTAATTAAGGCAGCACCTGAAACAAAGGAGTAGCAACACCTGGCCACGCTACTGTCTGACACAAGTAAAACAGGAGGAAATTAGTTCAGTGGACAATGGTGAGCTGCCGCGGGGCAAAGGAGAGCCGGGCTGGGAAGGGACAAGGCGAGACAGGGCAGGGCGGACAGGGCAAGGCAGAGCAGGGCGGGACGGGGAGGGCGGGGCGCGGGCCAAGGCACCGTGGGCCAAGAGCGGCGTCAGGATTTAATCAATTTGTTTAATTAGCAGTGACATTGTTTCCACGGCTTGATTGGCTGCTCACGTATATATTTTCCTCGCTTAATTAGCATTCAAATTTAATGGCAATCTGCCAATGGAACTCGTACTTTAAGCCTGGCTGTCTATCTCCTGATGGAACGGCATCGGCTATTGCCCAAATATAGCCAAACGTAGAAATTAGCAACTAACATCGGCCCGTGTTAATTATCAAATAATTACACGGAAATCATCGGCTCCTGGATGGGGCCAAGTAATGAGTTTTGTGTGCACGTTTTTGTTTCTGTGCCTGAGCGAATGTGTGTGTGTGTGTGTGTGTGTGTGTGTGTGTGTGTGTGTGTGTGTGTAAGTGTGTGATTCACCTCGGTCTCCCGCTGGTCACCCAGCCAGTTTTCCCCATTACGGAGCGAGCTCAGAGCTCATAGACCGATCTTCGGATAGGACTGAGACCACAACACACCCCACACCCCGGGAAAGCGAGGTCACAACCCGTCGAGTTACATCCCGTACCTATTTACTGCTAGGTGAACAGGGGCCACACATTAAGAGGCTTGCCCATTTGCCTCGCCGCTTACCGGGATTCGAACCCGGCCCTCTCGACAGTGAGTCGAGCGTGCTATCCACTACACTACGCGGTGTGTGTGTGTGTGTGTGTGTGTGTGTGTGTGTGTGTGTGTGTGTGTGTGTGTGTGTGTGTGTGTGTGTGTGTGTGTGTGTGTGTGTGTGTGTGTGTGTGTCTCTCTGTCTGTCTGTCAGTCTGTCTGTCTATCTGTCTGTCTGTCTGTCTGTCTGCTTTTCTATCTGTCCGTCTGGGCGCGAGTGCGTGTGAGGACTCTTCAAGTTAATTTCAGACTAATTAATATATGCTTTTCCACACTTTTGAAGATACAAATGCCATTTAACGAACTAATGTGCTTTTGAAAGCCATCTTAATAGACACAAAAAGGTAAATGCTTAATATTAGTACCACAACCTCAACCCTCAGCCTCTACAACAATAACAACAACAACAATGACAACAACAACAACAACAACAACAACAACAACAACGACAACCATAACAACGCCCTCATAGTCATTTTAGGACGACAGAACGAACAATAACATACTATATATGGTCCTAGAATCGAATTTGTTCTCTGCACCCTGAAATGTTTGATATTAAAATTAATATGATCACAAAGCTAATCCCAGAACATAGTGAGTTCATATTTTGCACCGCCACACACACAACACACAACACACACACACACACACACACACACCAATACATCACGTCCTGAATGGCCTCAAAAGCTGAACACCAATCAGCGTCCCTCCCGCTCCGAAATAACCTGCCCTGTGATGTGGAAAATATGCAGATGGGCGGCTAACAGTGCTCAGTATTAAGTTAACAAGTCATTTCTAGGGCTTTTGTGCAAGGCTCCCGGGAGAGGCGCCTGGTGGGAGCAGAGGGAACGTGTCTTTGATGGTTCGGGATCACCTCAGTTACTGCTGCCCGGCGAGGAAGGAAGGCTGATGGATGGCAGGTGAAGGAGGATGGCGGACAGACCTGCATCCATCCAAGAGTCAGGGAGGGAGGGAGGGAGTCAGGGAAGGAGGGAGCGCTGGACGAAGAAGCAGCAGTCCTCTTGTTTTTGCTTTGGTTGTGGCTGCCTTCTTTACTGCTTTTCTTTCGTTCTTGGTCCAGTAGTGCGTTCGATATTTGTTGTTTTAATTTCTTTATTGTTTAAATGAATTGTAAGCAAGCGAGCGAGAGAGAGAGAGAGAGAGAGAGAGAGAGAGAGAGAGAGAGAGAGAGAGAGAGAGGTGGTGAGTGGTGGTGGTGGTGGTGGTGAGTGAGTGAGTGAGTGAGTGAGTGAGTGAGTGAGTGAGTGTGTGTGTGTGTGTGTGTGTGTGTGTGTGTGTGTGTGTGTGTGTGTGTGTGTGTGTGTGTGTGTGCAAGCGCGCAACAAGCATGAATTGAACAGAGTGAAGGGAACGCAGTAGTGTGTGTGAATGCCATAAAACTATCAACTGTGAAAAAGAGACGGAAAAGAAAGGAAAAAATAGGACACGAAAAAGGAAAAGAAAAGAAATATGTACATAAAAAAAAATTAGTCTCGTTTCTCCCTTGCCCTGAGTGACGCACCTCCCCCCCCTCCTTGAGAGAGAGAGAGAGAGAGAGAGAGAGAGAGAGAGAGAGAGAGAGAGAGAGAGAGAGAGAGAGAGAGAGAGAGAGAGAGAGAGAGAGAGAGAGAGAGAGAGAGAGAGAGAGAGGTTAGAAATGGGTGCCGCCGTGGTGCAGTGGAACCATGCGTGCTTTGGGGTCCGAGGGGTCTCCAAGCGCATGGGTTCGAATCCTGTCCACGGTCCGAGTGTATATATATATATATATATATATATATATATATATATATATATACACCTTTATATTTCCATATTGTACTAGTCTGGAGAAGAAGCGAAAAAAAGGCTCTAAGAGACTTATGATTTTTTTATTTTAATTAATGAACGTATATAACTGAAATGCGCTTAGTTTTATCATTTTCTATAAAACATAACCCTTTTAAAGACTTGCGTACCTATGCGTGTGAATTATTAGTTGAGAAAAAAAAAACGTTAATAAATCATACAATGTCCGATAATGAGTATGTATATTGAGCAATGGTTTCTTTTCCACTGATTATGATGATGATGTTGCTGTTCTTGTTACTGTTGTGGAGGGAGCGCAGTAAGAGACAGAGCAAGTAAAGGACTGTATGGAAAGACTTATGTTTTACCGGCGTGGTGTAGATGCGTGGACACCTGATAGGAGGGAGAGAAGATAGGAACCCTCTTTGTACTGGTTATACAGAATTATGAATATACCGTAGTGGTAGTGGTGGTAGTGGTGGCAGTGGTTGCAGAAGAAGAAGAAGAAGAAGAAGAAGAAGAAGAAGAAGAAGAAGAGAAGGAGGAGGAGGAAGAGGAATAGGAGGAGGAGGAGGAGGAGGAGGAGGAGGAGGAGGAAAAGGAGGAGGAGGAGGAGGAGGAGGAGGAGGAGGAGGAGGAGGAGGAGAAGGAGAAGGAGAAGGAGAAGGAGAAGGAGAAGGAGAAGGAGAAGGAGAAGGAGAAGGAGTAGGAGAAGGAGAAGGAGAAGGAGAAGAAGAAGGAAAAGGAGAAGGAGAAGGAGAAGGAAGAGGAGACTAGTATAACGAAAGAATGAAGGTAACCCACTTATCATGCACGCCCTCTGTTAGAAATGAAAACAATAATTCAAAGTCTCTCATGATGAGCACAACACGAGGTAGGCGGCAACAAACTCCCAACACACACACCCACACACACATACTTTTTTTTTCCGACACTGTTGATGGCGTGGCCGACCCTCATGGCGGCACACTTCGGCCGCCCTCGCCGCCTAATGACGTGTTAATGCCACTGAACACCTGCTCTGTCACCTCTTAATGAGCGAGCAGCAGCGGGATCGTCACCTGCTTCTATGTTGCCATCAGGGTCTTCCTCTTAAACTATTTTTTCATATCCTTTACTTTCAAATATCTTCTCTTTGTGAGTAACAATTTTTTTTCTTTGTCTTTATACCAGTTTTACTCTCATTTTGTTTTGCTGCTTGTTCTTCTTCTATTCCTTTCACGCTGGAGTTTTTTTAATGGTATGACTGCATGAGAGGAGACACATACGGTCTTAATGACACAGATAGAAGGTCAGATACAAGATAGTGTTGTCCAGTATTCACCCGAACCGCGCCAGGTGGGACAAGGCTTATTGGTTGTGTGGAAATGTTGAAATGTGCGAGGCAATAATTACACTTCGCTTTACAACGTAGCTCTTTAAACGAATGTACTGGAAACGTGGCGATCATTTTTTTTAACAGTACGATTGAGGCTTGAGATATGAGAAAGAGAGAGAGAGAGAGAGAGAGAGAGAGAGAGAGAGAGAGAGAGAGAGAGAGAGAATTGTCTGCTGCAAACACTATACAGTTTAGGATGATATTGCTAATAAAGCAACACTTGTCACGGCCAATAGTAATCCATGCAAAAGAATATACATAAATTCCCATATATTAATCTCTCTCTCTCTCTCTCTCTCTCTCTCTCTCTCTCTCTCTCTCTCATATATATATATATATATATATATATATATATATATATATATATATATATATATATATATATATATATATATATATATATATATTTTTTTTTTTAACAAACATGCACGAAAACAGCCAACTGGTACCAAACAAACAAAAAACAAAATTCAGTCCACTTTAATTGTGGATGAATGGAGACAAACACACACACACACACACACACACACACACACACACACACACACACACACACACACACACACACACACACACACACTGGTGCACAGTAAACACGGCAGCAAAGAGATAATAACAGACGAGTCTTTAGAAGCGTCGGGCAGGTATTGACAGTGAGGCGCCGATGAGAGAGGTGGAGTGGTGATGGGAAGGGCTGTGCGCAACGGTGTTTTTTTTTTCTTATATAATTTTATTCTTTTTGTTAGTATAATAACCATTTGTGTACATCACAAGGTGACGAGACACTCTAGGCACTAACACCATGAACACCTGGTGTGGAAAAAAGTGCATCTACAAACACACTGCTATGGGCGTCATCACTGCCACGACTCCAACTGTCCGCAGCCTGATGAAGTTACATTCCTGGTTTGAATAAGCGTGTACCTGCCATCTCGCACTGTGGCCTTAAGCTCTCTTCTGAGCCTGAGAGGCGGCCGCTGCACAACACCCTTGAGTGTCGCAGCGCCGGGAAGGTGAACGTCGAGGGAGGGTTACTGGCCGCCGTGATGGACACCTGTCGTGGCCTGCAAGATGGTGCGCATCCTTGCAATGGTCTGAATATCTAGACATGGCACATGTATATACCGATGAACCTCTCTCTCTCTCTCTCTCTCTCTCTCTCTCTCTCTCTCTCACACACACACACACACACACACACACACACACACACACACACACACACACACACACACACTTTATACTATGCTCTTTGACTGAAATTTTCGATAAATATTAAACAAAGTTTTGGCAGCACAGTGAGCGCTGCACGACGGGTTTACATGAATTATTGCAAACAAGCGAACAAACATCACTGTCTGTGAGTCGACGCTCTGCTGCGCTCTCCCCGCCACTAGTGAAGGGAGGCAGGCACGGCCGCTGTGTGGCTGTGTGGCTGCGTAGCATGAAGCTGTGATGTGTCCTAGGGAAATTTTGTGGCGTGCTATGGAAAAGCGTATTTGGTGTGCTACTAGGAGTATGGCTGTTCAGAGTGCTGCATGGAAACTGTATGGCTGTTCAGTGCTGCAGGGAGGCTGTATGGTTGTTCAGAGTGTTGCAGGGAGGTTGTATGGCTGTTAAGAGTGCTGCAGGGAGGCTGTATGGCTGTTCAGAATGCTGCAGGGAGGCTGTGAGGCTGTTCAGAATGCTGCAGGGAGGCGGTGTGGCTGTTCAGAGTGCTGCAGGGAGGCTGTACGGCTGTTCAGTGCTGCAGAGAGGCTGTGTTGCTGTTCAGTGCTGCAGGGAGGTTATATGACTGTTCAGAGTGCTGCAGGGAGGTTGTGTGGCTGTTCAGTACTGCAGGGAGGCTGTATGGCTGTTCAGTGTTATAGGGAGGCCGTGTGGCTATTTAGAGTGCTGCAAGGAGGCTGCGTGGCTGTTCAGTGCTGCAGGAAGGCTGTAAGTCTGTTGAGTGCTGCAGGGAGGCTGTATGGCTATTCAGAGTGCTGCAAGGAGGCTGTATGGCTGTTCAGAGTGTGCAAGGAGGCGGTGATGCAGAGTAATTTCAGGTATAGGAGGGACTAAGCAGAGAGGCACAAAAGACAGGGCCGTGTGGGAGGGGAGGGTGGATGATGCTGTTTGGAAGAGGCTGATGGTGTGTGATTAAACTTGACTGGTTCAAATAAGTATTACTAAAATTACCTCCACGGTGCAGTACAAATTTTCCTCTCTCTCTCTCTCTCTCTCTCTCTCTCTCTCTCTCTCTCTCTCTCTCTCTCTCTCTCTCTCTCTCTCTCGCGAACTTTTTTTTCCCAGCTGTAACTGTTTCTCCAGGTTTGTCGATAGGGAAACAAAGCTAATAGGGACGATAGTCGGAAACACGTCTGCACATATTTGTATTGGATCTATTTTTTTCATCAAACGAGTTATTTTTAGTGAATTGAGCCAAACCTTTTTATTTTAAATGATTCGGTTACATTTTTCCTTGAGGTGTGGAGGCGGAGCACGACGCCCTGGTATGGGAAGGGAGGGACTCAGCAACATTCCTGCAGAAACTGTATATGGCTGTCGTTGTTAAGCCGCTGCAGGGTGTGAAGTGAACGGTGAAAAGAAAAGTTGGTTCACGGTGCCTGTGTGTGTGTGTGTGTGTGTGTGTGTGTGTGTGTGTGTGTGTGTGTGTGGATGTTCCTGCTTACCTCAGCTGTCGCAGGAGTCATTAGCGGGCAGCTGTTGACTCCTACCAGCCACGGCCACACACACACAAACACACACACACACACACACACACACACACACACACACACACACACACACACACACACACACACACACACACACACACACACACACAATAGCATATAGCATCACCACCAACATCCAAGGCAGATATGAATAATATTACAATGAATCAGACTTCCATGGATTCCTTCACTCTCAGTAACAACGCTCAAACCGGAAATGCAGGCATCCTTCCCACCGCAGTCACACTTTTTACCCTCCCTGTAATCCGTCTCTTCACCCTTTGCCCTTCTCTTCCTCCCTCCCGCCCCGTATCCCTCAGCAGTGTTTCACGGGCGAGCTGAAAATAGCACTGCAAGATTTTAAGATAAAAGATAAAACATATAGTACAATTGAAAGCATCCGTATGTCTCAATGAAAATAAGGAAAATGTGAAAATTGTGGATTATTATAACAACGCCTTTCTTAACCTCTTCAATACTGGGACACATTTTCATCTTGAGACTTGTGCAAGATTAAACCATTTTATTGACATTGGGAAGGGCCTATGGAAGGCAGAAGATTAATGGCCACAGTCTTCACTATTTTAATCTTCCCGCATGAGTTTCTGAAGCTGTACAAAGTCACCAAATAGCAAGCAGAATGAATACGGAAGCGTGTCATGAAACTCGAGGGGCCAACATCGTCATGCCAAGGCTACTTCGCTGACGGAGGTGTTCTGCCACCCACACCTGCAGGTTGCTTGGTGCTGCACCTTGCTTCGGTCCAGATCATCCCGGTGACGTGAGAGTGACGTGGCTCCTTCTAATGACGAGTGAGTGATAGCAGCTTCACGCTCCCCAGGGAGTTATTGCTCCTTTTGAGTGGTCCCGTCAGGCTACTGGACGCTCGCTGGACAGGGCGCCCATCCCACCTGGTGCTGCCTCACCTCAATAATGGACGACCAAGTGTACGAAGAAAATCAATCCACTTTCTCTAATGCTTTGTTTTCATAATATAATGAACACCATCATGTTTTTATTTGCCTGCAGGTTATATTTGTTAGTGTCATTAGATGTCTCTCTAAGCAGGTTGGTGAGCCTGATGGATAAGTGCATCTGGCTGGTTATAACACACATTACTTGGATTTGCTCTTATAAATTTGTCCTATCCTTCATAGTTTCACTTTCCTTATTTCATTCTATACTCCCTGTATAGGACAAATAAGACTCAAGCAATACTGACTATTTTTAAAAGTCAAAGAATGTCTCTTAGGGAAGATAGCGAGAGCTTTTACCAAGGTTAGTTAGCATAAATGTGTGCTAATGGTCGCCCTGACAGCAATAATAATCATTTCGTGGAGGGTTAAATGTGTTTTCACCGCTGCAATGGAAAACGTGACCATGACCTCCCGCCACCATCAAACCTCAATTTTCCCAAGAGAACACAGGCGTGCCAGGCGCCGCGGTGTGCAGCCCACAACTGTATGCGACGGTATGGTTTTCACATGCGAGCCAAACATTTGAGCGTTATGAAGGATTATATGTGAATAAAATGAAACATGAGCCTCTTAGTGTATAGAGGAGGTAAGTGATAACTATTTCAATTGCCATCAAACAATTATTATATATAAGAGGAATGGTTAGGTTCCCTTAATACGATGATAAAATGCTAAAACATTAATATGCTTCCAATAACAATATTTAATTCCTTCGTATTAGATAAAACACAGCGACTCATTTACTATTCAAACTATTATTCTTGACAATAAAATTTTATCATATTTATTAAATAATGACATATGCAAAAGTCTTCTTTACCTCACACAGTCTCGAGATGACGGGCAGCGAGGGGACAAATCAGATATCACGAACCCGAGGCAAACAGAACACAAGGACAAAGAGGATGGCATAATACACTTAAGATATCAACAATGAAGCAAACAAGTCACCTCTTTTACCAGTACAAACTCGGTAATCAGCTCGATTAGAATGAAGAAGACAAAATCAAGTCTGCTAAAAAGAAGCAAGAATTTTTACGCGTCCATCAAGTTTTTCTCCATGAAGAACTAAATAACTAAGTTCGAAGAAAAACATGGTAAAAACAAAACCGATGGGGTTTCAGAGGACACATAGATTTAATATTTTCTTGAGTTATTCAAACCATCATGGATAAAATAATAATGATAATAATAATAATAATAATAATAAAAATAATAATAATAATTATTATTATAATAATAATAATAATAATAATAATAATAATAATAATAATAATAATAATAATAATAATAATAATAATAATAATAATAATAATAATAATAATAATAATAATAATAATAATAATAATAATAATTATTATTATTATTATTATAATTATTATTATTACCATTATTACAATACAAATAATAATGATATCAATAATAATAACAATAATAATAATAATAATAATAATAATAATAATAATAATAATAATAATAATATTATTATTATTATTATTATTATTACCATTATTACAATACAGATAATAATGATATCAATAATAACAACAACAACAATAATAGTAATAATAATAATAATAATAATAATAATAATAATAATAATAATAATAATAATAATAATAATAGTAATAATAAAACTTTTAAAAACTATATAGACTCGAATACTTTTAATGTGTGTATGTGTGTGTGGGGGAGAGAGAGAGAGAGAGAGAGAGAGAGAAGAGGAGGAGGAGGAGGAGGAGGAGGAGGAGGAGGAGGAGGAGCTCACCACTAACTACGTCATGCATTGTTCATGAGGGGGAGGGCAAGACGGTGAAGCAGCCTGTGCTATGACCCAAGGTAATGACAGCTTCGTCTCACGCCACGGTCCTCCCCTCTCATAGCCCTGCCGCCCCCTAATACTGCACCGGCCAGCTAATCAGAGGGCGCTCATGTGCCCGCGCGGCGTCCAAACATCTATATCGAGGATGATTTACGTTCAACACGAGGGAGGATGATGGCGGCGAGCCAGGCAGGTGGCAAGACGTCTTCCTGTGTGACTGCCGCTTCATGAATGGGAAATGGGCGGAGAGTGAGGAGGGGAATGAAGTCAGCGCTGGAGAACGAGGTGTCACTCCCATTAACACAACGTTAGAGAGAATCCATGAATCCTTGTGCACCGGTTGCGAATACCGTTGTTAGCGAGTACGTATTTTCGAATCAACAATCTCTCACGTTGACACACCAATAAAGCAAGCCGGTTAATAAATGACTGACAGTGTGAGAAAATAATAATTGTAAAAAAAGCAAATAGCCTTGAGTAATGACAGTCATGCTAACGAGAGCGCCGCTGCATTTCAAATCCTGGTGGAAGTGTTTCACGTGTGATAAGGCCTGAACAAGTGGCTCATGTGAGTGTGGTGGATCATGGCCGGTCGTTACGAGTGTAGGAGTTCCTTCATCAATGCAAAGTGACTCACAGACAAGTGTGGCTTATCTCATCACACCTCACTTAACACACTTGTCGGGGAGGAACTTTTCCCAGGATACAGAATCGTAGAGAGTGTGTGTGTGTGTGTGTGTGTCCTTAATTCCCATACAAATTCAACAACAATAATGGTGTCTTCAATTGAAATAATACTGAAAGCTTCCTATTCATTGGTAGCAAAGGATTTTATTGGAAGTTCTAGCCAGTGCGAGGTATCTATATTTTTGCAAGATGTAATATTGAACTGCCTTAAATATAGATTCATTTAAATACGAGGGAAATAGTATTTTCATGTTTCAGATACGTGTCTCACACTATAAAACATTTTGAGGGGATAAAAACATTATAAGAAGACTTAACGAGAGAGAGAGAGAGAGAGAGAGAGAGAGAGAGAGAGAGAGAGAGAGAGAGAGAGAGAGAGGAAAAGGTAAGGATAGTTATGGAAGACAAGGGACAGGAAGTAGAAAGATAAAGAAAACTAAAGACTAATTGTATTCTAGAAAGCATGGTTGAAGAGGAGGAGGAGGAGGAGGAGGAGGAGGAGGAGGAGGAGGAGGAGGAGGAGGAGGAGGAGGAGGAGGAGGAGGAGGAGGAGGAGGAGGAGGAGGAGGAGGAGGAGGAAGAAGGCATACTATTTTACCTTTGTTTATTGTCTTATTCATTGGACCAGTCGTTTCTCGTACAGTGAGAACAACTGACGTGTCGTGATTCTTACCGGCAATTTCTATCTTGTTTCCACTACTACACTCGAAATCAAGTTAACGTTATGTTGCCAGGCACTGGACTAACGGTGGCAGTGGTGGCGGCGGCAGTAGTAACAGTGGTGGTGGCATTGGTTGGGGGGGGTAGTGAAGGCAGCGGCTGTGACGGTAAGGGCCAGGCCACCGTGACCCCTGATAGTGGGACGGTGATGACCACCACTGTCAACATCGTCTCCATCAGGGGTCCATTGCTACCCCACGCCTCACTCCACTCCACCCGCTCCTGTCCTCCTCCTCCTCCTCCTCCTCCTCCTCCTTCTCTGTACTCGCTCACCAATACGAGCCTTTCTCCTCAACAAATACCTTTTTTCACGTTACCTCATCTCGTCTTCCTTCTCATAACATCTTTTTATTTAGTCTTTCCTCGTCTGCTTTACTTCTAAAACCTCATTTGCCTTCAACCCTGCTCAACACTCCCTATTTTCCTTTCCGGATGCTTCCCCCTCCCCTAGCCTTCCTGCTCTCTCGGTAATGGCCGTATCAGCCTGGTATACGAAAAAAGGGCAAGCTTTTCAGGAGTTAGGCTAAGTAAAGAAAAAAGACAAACGTGTTAGGTAAAAAGGCAAAAAGAAAAGTCAATGTAGCGCCTTAAAAGATAGTGCAGCGAAACGTGCTTCTCTGTTTACCTTCCGAGACTTTACTGTGATACAAAGCCGGTGATCAGGGCCAAAAAAAATACAAGTTTGCACCGAAAACAAAGCGCACCCGGCTGATTCTGGAGCAAGAGGAGCCGGGGGGGGAGGGGGGCAAGAGGAGGATATCAGAGAAATTTTTCTGCGCACATAATACAAGAACCAACTGAACACCAGGTCTTAATCACTTCCAGCAGCCCTCCCAATCCATGGAGAGCACGGCACGTTCCCTCTCATCGAATAACCAGCTTCTATCCAGTCTTTCCTTCTTCATGTTAGAGAATGTCCGGCACACGGAGCAACAGCCCTCATGGAGGCGGTTCCTTGAAGACAGTGCTATCCGATGTACTACCCCGCACGTGGGAAGGACTCGGAAAGGATTCTTTTGTTTCCTACGACTTTGTACAAAAAAAAAAAAAAAAATTGTGGGAAAGGCAAAAGACATTTTATAAATTCACTATTTCCACATGCCTGCGCGCGCGCGCACGCACGCACACACACACGCACACACACACACACACACACACACACACACACACACACACACACTAAACAATTTAGTTATTTACAATTTTTAGACGGTATGACTGTGCACGCCCGCGCACTTTCCAGTGACGCACTCAATGGACGCGGCTAAAGTGATTTTGTGGTATTGAATAATAATATACAATACATTCGCATCTTCATGAATATTCAATATTGAACTGCTTACTGTGTTGGCGGCCGGTGTTTGGGGAAGGATTTTGCATAACTCAAACTGTTCGTTGTAGCGGAGAATTAAACGCGCGCCGGGGAACCTGCGACGGAGGTTCCCTGGCGCCTGTAGTAACGGCCGCCAGAGTGAGCTGCATGGAAGGCACATTGCCATCATTTTTGAAGTTTTCTAAAGAATAATATACACGCTTTTTTCATAACATGCATCCGCACTACTAATTTCAAAATTTCTGTAATAAAATATAATTACAACAATTATAAAGTATGACTTGTCGTAACAGCTCGTAATAACATATTTCTAGTTGAGCTAATCTGCGATCCGACAATGATCAGTGTCTTCTTGTCATCAAAACGATTGTTTATAACATCTTCAGCCTCCTGTAACAATAAAACGTTAGCCATTTATCTTCTAATATTCCAATTCATACGCCTTGACATGTATAGAGAGCTGACGTGGGGTGTGACGCGGCGTTAGTGACAGATGCATTGCAACGTCTTCTACTTCGTATTTGAAAGAGCTCTGAACATGTGTCTGAGTGGAGGAAGGCTTCCACGGCATCGAGGCTCCTCCACCAGTTCACCTCTCAGACTTTCATAATAACTTGATCAAAAACAGTTCATCCTTGTACCCTGCCTCCATCCCCACAACACACACACACACACACACACACACACACACACACACACACACACACACACACACACACACACACACACACACACACACACACCAGAGAAGTTGACATTTCCTACCAACAAGCGGCACAACATTTTGCATGACAAACACCGCGCTGGTAGGTCTACAACCATCAATCAGGCGGGCTATAAAGGCGGTTTATTGCGGGTGCAGGTGAGAAGAGAGGCATTAGGCAGTGACCACCGGGCCATAAACACACCTGCTCCTTACACCTCCCAATAATTTGTGTCAGAACACCCCGACATCCCCACCACGCCAGGCCCGCCTTTCCTTTCCCTCCCTTCCCATTCATCCCCATGTATTTACCCTTGACCTTCCACGCCCCATTCCATCCCCCTCAGTGGTCTAGGTGGGGCTGGCCTGCCTTCCGGTACGTTTTGCTGTGTTGTCTCCTGAGGTGACTGACGGCGCACACGTGACTCAGCCACTAGGTTAATGATTTCTACGAGGGTTAACGCCATTCACTGAGCGCCATTCACACCCGCTCCCGCACATCAATCGCGAACGCTTTCACTTGGAATCGACGTGTTACGGAAAGCCAGCCAAAATTCCGCTTACGAGTACAATAACGAAAGCGGTTATAACAGTAAAGGCAAACGTCCCAACAACGGGAGCATCAACAGAAGCAAAACACCAGTGACGACAACAATAACAGTAAAGATGTCAGTGATAAAGGAAAATGTCTCACAAATCTTGACGTCCATGAAAAAAAAAAAAATGTAAAGAAAAGAGTCAGTCAAGTACGTTTCCTTGCCACTTACATTACCACTTTCTCCACTTCTCGCGCCGCACACTTATCCACCACCCACTTACCTCTCGCCTTGCCTGATGCCTTGATCCCTCCTCTCACACTCCACTTCCTGTACTTATATTTCTTATGCTGCTTCTTTTTTTTTTTCCCCACTCTTACATGCTACTCGTTTTTCTCACCTGTCAATCCATTCCACTCCACTCCACTCCACTCCACTCCACTCCCTCACCCCGCACACCTTGACTCACCCACCTGGCGCCACACACTTCCACCCGTCACTCAATAACTCATTTCATTCCTCACTCGTACCTTTATTCACCTTTCAAAGCAATCAATTTCTCTCTCTCTCTCTCTCTCTCTCTCTCTCTCTCTCTCTCTCTCACACACACACCATCACTATTTTCAATCCCTTCTTACTCATAATATTTTTGTCCTTATCCAACTCATCCCATACTCTCTTAATTGAAAGTACTTGCTTTACCTTACTCACTCACTCACTCACTCACTCACTCAGTAATCACTCTACACTTCAATCCATGTCCCATCTTAACATTTTCACACATTCAACATCTATTTTCTTTATCTTTACATTAATCCCTCGTTGTTATTTATATCTCACTGTGTATTCGCCTCATCTCTAGAGCAACATCTCGTCTTACCTGTACGCTCATTAAAACAGCAAGGGTCATCTCAAGGTGTGTTCTGTGTTTCCTAAGCTCTGTTCAGTCTACATTTCCTACACGACACTTATTATAAATTTGGTTAATGTAAGTTTTGCATAGATGTTCTTTTTTAAGCGGGAAAAATATGTGTAGGAAATGTAGTAATGTTTCACCTTCTGTTGTTTCGTGGATGTGACTGAGCCTTCATCCCAGTTGAGGTTCACGATCATCTTACCTGTAAAGAAAAAGACAAGCGAGTTAATGACGTTTGGATTTGGATTCATACTGGTAAATAATAATAAACACATGCACACACATATGATGATAGAGTCAAGTGTATATTCATTTCTTTTTTTTTCAAAGGAGAATGGGAGCACAGTATGTTTGCATAATTCACTCCAAATAATAATTAGTATCTCAAATATCTCGAATGAGTGGTAATGCAATGTTTCTGATGGTGTTTATGACGGGTGTTTCAGATAATATAATATGATATAGCATTATAGCATCACAATAAAAATTTGCACACAATTTCAACATTAATATCGCCTTCATGACTCGCCCTTTTCGATTTCCATACTACGTAATAGAAGCTTGACTCTTAACATTTATTACATTACGGTCTTAATTAACAATACCATATCGAAGAGAGAGAGAGAGAGAGAGAGAGAGAGAGAGAGAGAGAGAGAGAGAGAGAGAGAGAGAGAGAGAGAGAGAGAGAGAGAGAGAGTGTAATTTACTGTTTGATCTGCTGCAGTCTCTGACTAGACAGCCAGACGTTACCCTACGGAACGAGCTCAGAGCTCATTATTTCCGATCTTCGGATAGGCCTGAGACCAGGCACACACCAAACACCGGGACAACAAGGTCACAACTCCTCGATTTACATCCCGTACCTACTCACTGCTAGGTGAACAGAGGCTACACGTGAAAGGAGACACACGCAAATATCTCCACCCGGCCGGGGAATCGAGTGTGTGTGTGTGTGTGTGTGTGTGTGTGTGTGTGTGTGTGTGTGTGTGTGTGTGTGTGTGTGTGTGTCCCAGTCGAAGAAGCCAACACACGAATGGTGATTACTGGCACGTCACAAAGTTTACAACCTCATTACTCGTCCTGAGGATGAGTTTACTTGTAGCTTTCTTCCCATCACACTTCCTTCTGAGTGTCTCAGCTGAACCTATCCAAAAGGAAAGGTAAAGGTTTCTTCTTCCTCGCTATATTTTGTCACTGCCTTCATTTCTTCCTCTAGCGTGTTACGTGTGGCAAGTTATAGTGGCACTTGATGATGGTGTATCTTAATTGCTCTGTCAGTGATTGTCGATGGCGAGGCACTCCTGATGATTCTGCAGATACTTAATCCCCTGTCTTTCCTTTCCTATCGTCTCCCTCACGCGCAGGATGAAAATTTCACGTGGTGGGGCCGCTCTATACATAAACAAACAAGCAAAATCTTTCACTCTCGCTCTGTAAATCCACATCGAAAAAAAATATAGGAAAAAATAGAAAAAAAAATAAAACTGCTGTATATCTGGTGGCAACAATTGGCCGCTCCCAGGCACAGGACAGGGGAAAAGTAAAGATGTATTGGTCAGCAGTGCCAGGTGTCCCCCTCCCACCAACGGCCCGACCCACCACCCGCTGGCGTCCCTCTCGCACCCTATTCATCCTCCCCTCCCCAGCAAGGCCCTGCTGAAAGCCCCGGAAATGGGCCCCTCAGAAAAAGACATATTGCAAACCACCAAGAAGTCATCCTCGTTTAGTCTGGAAGAGAAAAGCGAGTTGTCTGCCCAATATTGGTGGATCAGGTGCCTGTATTACACCGGCTCCCCACTTCCCTTTTTGCAGTTTACGACTCTCTCTGGAAGGCAGCTTTTTCTTTCACTTTTTTTTTTTTGTAGAGTTGAGGGGGAAAGGGATGGTGGCGTTGCTCCAGGCGATTTTTTTTCCCCGTACGTTGGTTGCAGCGTGGCTGAGCCCCGCCCTCACTCCCTTTCCCTGACAAGTTGTCAATATTTTCGCTCCAGTAGGTTTTCTCCATTACCGTAAAAAAAACTCATCACGAATATGGCCATTTCGGTTTTAAAGGGGAACTAAAAGACTGGAACATAATTTCCACTTGAAATCTATAATCTAATATCGGCACAATAATGGAAGTTGTTTAATTACTAGTGAAGCGCATCCTAAATGCTCTTTTTATACTGAAATGACCAACAATAGGCTCATGTAACCCTTCTGAAGCCACAAGTTTGGCCATTCGTGACAGCTTACCACAGCTTGCCCGGTAAGACTCAGTTCACGGGTCAACAGAGCCAGCGAGGGGCACCAAGCACTCTGAGGCCCGGCAAGCGGCAAGCGACAGGGTGTATGGGAGAGAAGTGCAAATGTATACTGCCATACCTCCAACTACGGGAGGCTTCAGTTGACAGTGCGGTAACTACACCCACCATTAGCAGCCACACACCTCGGCCAACGCTTTCCATTATTTTTGCAGTCTCCTTTTGGGATCAGTATCATAAATAAATAAATGATTTTTTTTCTTTTTCTTTTTTTTACATAAGGAAGAGAACCGGCCGAGGGCACAAAAAAAAAAAAAAAAAGATCCACTTGGGTGCTGGTTCTCTAAAAAATGGAAAAGCGTCAGCCAAAATTGGGGAGCAAATGCCTCGATACCTCCCTTTTAAAAGAAGACAAGTCCTGTTAATTCGGAAATACAGATGCAGGGAGGGAGTTCCAGAGTTTACCAGTGAAAGGGATGAATGATTAAGAGTACTGATTAACTCTTGCGTTAGAGAGTTGGACAGAATAGGGATGAGAGGAAGAAGAAAGCCTTGTGCAGCGAGGCCGCAGGAGAAGAGGATGCATGCAGTTAGCAAGACCAGTAGAACAGTTAGCATGCAAATAGTGATAAAAGATAGAAAGAGATGCAACATTTCGGCGGTGAGAAAGAGACTGAAGACAGTTAGTCAGAGGCAGTTAATCAGAGTTGATGAGACGAAAAGCTTTTGATTCCACCCTATCAAGCAAAACTGTGTGACTGGAACCCCCAAACATGCGAAGAGTACTCCATACAGGGACGGATAAGGCCCTTATACAGAGTAAGCAGTTGGAGGGCGAGAAAAACTGGCGGAGACGCCTCAGAACACCTAACTTCATAGAAGCTGTTTTAACAAGAGATGAGATGTGAAGTTTCCAGTTAAGATTATGAGCAAAGGACAGACCGAGGATATTCATTGTGGAAGAGGAGACAGTTGAGTGTCATTGAAGAAGAGGGATAGTTGTCTGGAAGGTTGTGTCGAGTTGATAGATGGAGGAATTGAGTTTTGAGGCATTGAAAACTACTAGATTTTCTCTGCCCAAATCGGAAATCTTAGAAAGATCGGAAGTCAGGCGTTCTGTGGCGTCCCTGCGTGATCTGTTGACTTCCTGAAGGGTTGGTCGTCTCTGAAAGGACGTGGAAAGATGTAGGGTGGTATCATCAGCGCAGGAATGGATAGGACAAGAAGTTTGGTTAAGAATGTCATTAATGAATAATACAAAGAGAGTGGGTGACAGGACAGAACCCTGAGAAGAACAGTGGCCGTCTACCACAGCAGCAATAGAACGGTCGGAAAGGAAACTTGAGATAAAGCTGCAGAGAGAAAGATAGAAGCCGTAGGAGGGCAGTTTTGAAATCAAAGCTTTGTGCCAGACTCTATCAAAAGCTTTTGATATGTCTAACGCTACAGCAAAAGTTTCACCGAAATCTCTAAAAGAGGATGACCAAGACTCAGTAAAGAAAGACAGAAGATCACCAGTAGAGCGACCTTGACGGAAGCCATACTGGCGATCAGACAGAAGATTGTGAAGTGACAGATGTTTGAGAATCTTCCTATTCAGGATAGATTCAAAAACTTTAGACAAGCAAGAGATTAAAGCTATAGGACGGTAGTTTGAGGGGTTAGAACGGTCACCCTTTTTAGGAACAGGCTGAATGTAGGCGAACTTCCAGCAGGAAGGAAAGGTACAAGCACAGAAGCACAGTTTTTGAGAACAATAGGAGGGACCCCATCAGGTCCATAAGCCTTCCGAGGGTTTAGGCCAGCAAGGGCATGGAAAACATCATTACGAAGAATTTTGATTGTAGACATGAAATAGTCAGAGGGAGGAGGAGAGGAGGACAAGCCCAGAATCGTCCAAGGTGGAGTTGTGAGCAAAGGTTTGAGAAAAGAGTTCAGCTTTAGAGACAGAAGAGATGGCAGTGGTGCCATCGGGATGAAATAAAGGAGGGAAAGATGAAGAAGTGAAGTTATTTGAGATGTTTTTGGCTAGATGCCAGAAGTCACGAGGAGAGTTTGAGTTTGAAAGATTTTGACATTTTCTACTTATGAAGGAGTGTTTGGCAAGTTAAATCATGTATAGCACGAGAAGAGGCTGAGTTAAACCAAGGTTTAGAAGGTTTAGGTTGAAAAAAAGAATGAGGCATGTACGCCTCCATGCCAGATACTATCACCTCTGTTATACGTTCAGCACAAACAGATGGGTCTCTGACACGGAAGCAATAATCATTCCAGGGAAAATCTGCATAATACCTCCTCAGGTCTCCCCCCAGCTGGCAGAGGCAAAACGCCAGAAGCACCTTCGTTTTGGGGGATCCTGTGGAGTGATTGGAGAAATAGGACAAGATACAGAAATGAGATTGTGATCGGAAGAGCCCAACGGAGATGAAAGGGTGACAGCATAAGCAGAAGGGTTAAGGGTGAGGAAGAGATCAAGAATGTTGGGCGTGTCTCCAAGACGGTCAGGAATACGAGTAGGGTGTTGCACCAGTTGCTCTAGGTCATGGAGGATAGCAAAGTTGAAGGCTAGTTCACCAGGGTGGTCAGTGAAGGGAGAGGAAAGCCAAAGCTGGTGGTGAACATTGAAATCTCCAAGAATGGAAATCTCAGTGAAAGGGTAGAGAGACAGAATGTGCTCCACTTTGGAAGTAAAGTAGTCGAAGAATTTACTATAGTCAGAAGAGTTAGGGGAGAGATAAACAGCACAGATGTATTTAGTTTGATAGTGACTGTTAAGTCGAAGCCAGATTGTGTAAAACTCGGAAGATTCAAGAGCGTGGGCACGACAGTAAGTTAAGTCGTTGCGTACATAAACGCAACATTCAGCTTTGGAATGAAAATGACAATAGAGAAAATAGGAGGGAACAGAGAACGGGCTACTGTCAGTTGCCTCAAACAGCTGTGTGTTGGTGAGGAAAAGAAGGTGAGGTTTAGTAAGGGAGAGGTGGTGTTCCACAGATTGAAA
>NC_059291.1:30438727-30463727 GCF_017591435.1 Portunus trituberculatus
GAGAGAGAGAGAGAGAGAGAGAGAGAGAGAGAGAGAGAGAAATGAGAAATAAGGAGAGAAGGCGGGTGAGGGGTAAGGAAGGTAAAGGGGAAAGTAGATACCTTTAGTAGACTACATAAAAAAGAGTGGAGAGGGAAATGGATGACTGAAGGGTGAAAATGTTATAGCAGTGATGGTGGTGGTGGTTGTGGTGGTGGTAGTAATGGTAGTCGTGGCGGTGGTGGTGGTACTGGTAGTGGTGAATCAAGATCATTTTACGTATCTTACATGCTCTAATTCTCACATCAAAGCGAGACAAAACTGCTAGAGTAGGAATGTAACGTGTAACTACAGAGGCAGTACCAACGTGAGAATCAAGCCACCCAATAATCGGCTGGCAGGGCGTCACAATGCAATCTACGGCTGATGGGAAGCATAAGGATAATTCTAAGGCGCTAGGT
Organism: Portunus trituberculatus; assembly: GCF_017591435.1. Classification (NCBI taxonomy): domain Eukaryota; kingdom Metazoa; phylum Arthropoda; class Malacostraca; order Decapoda; family Portunidae; genus Portunus; species Portunus trituberculatus. The sequence continues at coordinate 30,439,168 of NC_059291.1, forward strand.
GAATAGAAGTGGACACCCTGGCTTCCTCCACGACCTTCTCCTAGCGCTGCAACCTGTACTTTCCTTTCATTTGCAACTCCATGAAGTGAAAGTTATTTCTATTTGCCACCTGTGTATTGCTGTCATTATGGGCTGCTCTTGCCGCCTTAATGTGTGAACTGTGTGTGTGTGTGTGTGTGTGTGTGTGTGTGTGTGTGTGTGTGTGTGTGTGTGTGTGTGTGTGTGTGTGTGTGTGTGTGTGTGTGTGTGGTTACTGTATCTATGTGGGTGACGTGTAAAACTCTCCTTCACACAGCTCTGCCGCCCTCAGGTTCCGTGCAGTAATAAGCTGTAATCATAGGCCACAGTCTCGCCCTCTGCTGGGAAGGGACCCGCTCGCTTGTTCTCCACTACATTTTTTTCTTTTTATGGACTAATTATTGAATGCAAAAGTAAAATTCCACAGCAGTCTGTGAATGAGGTCTTGTTGTAAAAGCCACACTTTTTACCTTTGCTCCGTGACACTGTTGTGGTATTTCAACTTTTTTTTTTCCTCAGTTTTTTAACACAGTAGTTTTTATAGGTTTTCAATTGGCGAAAAAAAAAAGTTTAGTTCATTACGTTCCTAAATGTTTCACGGCGCTGAGTCAGTGTGTCAATATGCATGATGGTGCCCCAAGCTGACTGTAATTTACCCAGCTAGTCTGAAAATTTATGAGCACCACTTTGTATGCTAATTCCATCTGCTTGCAAAGGTACATTGCATGATTTTTTCTCTTTTCCCGGCAGCAACACGATACAATTAATTTCTACATTAATGGATAATTCTGGTAGTAGCGTTGGTAACTGTGACACCTTCATCCTCAGGTACACACGCTCTGTCACCAAGATAATAACCCCTTCCAAACAATGTCATTTGCTCAATTACACTTAATTCCATTTATAAACTATAAAATGATTAAAAGAGGAGTAATTTTTTAATGTTAAGAACAAAAGTACCGGCTATAAAACAACAACAGAGAACATATGTGGCTAAAACAATTACACGGACACTCGTTGCATGGACTCCAAACAAACAATAAATAAGCAAAGAGTTAGTTCCTCAACATGACTCGTGCGATAAACATTTCAAGGTTATTCAACAACAGTGTGCGGCGGCGTCAACTCCGCTGTTTACTGTTTACTGGCGAACGTGGGCTTTGCTACGCTTAAAGGTGACAGAGAGGAATGCAGAATGAGCTCATGACAAGGATGGAAAAAAAAAAAAAAAGACTTAACAGGCACAGCAACTTGTATCTACAACACAAAATTATTTCACATTAGCAGTCTGTAGAATAAGAACGGTCTGGATATCTTTTTTTTTTTCAGCATCCTTTAAACTATCATCTCTCTCTCTCTCTCTCTCTCTCTCTCTCTCTCTCTCTCTCTCTTTTAACTCAAGACAGCGATGCGAAAGATAAAACTAGTGGGGATGAAGTGGAAAAAAAAAGGTACTGAGAAATTACAAGAAAAATACATGTGGGACAGGAAAGTGAGGGGAGAAAACTGAATAATTAAGGGGGATTAAGGTTGAAATTAGTCAGAGTATGAAATAAGAAGAGAGAGCGAGAGAGAAAGAGAGGAAGAAGGAAGACCACGAAGAGGAAGGGAGACCACGATAAGCTTGAATGAGCTGCCATAAAAGTTAAGTGGAAAAGATGGCAAATGAGCGGCCAGGGAGAGAAAGGCGAGGGTAGGGTGATAGTAATGGTGGCGATAGTGATGATGGCGGTGGTGAAGATGACGGTGGTGATGATGGTGATGGTGGAGTTTATGTAAGTGATGGTAGTAATGTGATGGAGGTGATGATGGTGATGATAATGATGACGGTGATGACAGGTAATTAATATTAGTGATGAGATTTAGGGTGGTGATGATAAGGTTTAAGTTGGGATTAGGGTTGTAATGGTGGTGGTGGTGGTGGTGGTGGTGATCATGTGGTTGCTGCTGAAGTCGAGAATAATGCAATTTTGGTAGAAATATGGTAACTTTGGTTCAAATACAGACAATGTTCATTACTTATGAAATTTGATACTTGTTCTTTAGCGGTGTTGCGGAACCATTATTATTGTAATAATTAGCCGATATCACTTCCTGTGTCAATTACATGTAATGGAAAGCATTATAATTATCTTTATTATTCTAATAGTTATTATAATTAGTATTAAATTATTATCAATAACAGTAACAACAATAACTAACATTCCGTACACAGAGTAGGCACTCTGGGAAAGACACGAACATACACCAATCGCTACAAACATAAAATTTTCTCTTCTATGCAAAACACTAAGGGACATGAAAAAAAGATCATAAAAACAGCCATATCAAAAAAAATAAAAAGATAAATCAGAAAACAAGGATGAAAACAACAAAACCAGGGAAACACAACAAATAAAACCATCAGTCCGGGAAGGACTGGCTGGCGCAGCTTGTGCCGTGAAACCCAGACAACACATTTCCATCCAAAAAATCCTCTTAGGCACAAGTGCACAACGACCGAGACACGTCAACACCAACTTACTGACGAGCCATGACTTGTTTCCTCTCTCACGTCCACTAATGCACCAAGACTTGTCCCGGTGCTGCGCAATTCTACCCGGCCCGCAACACCATACATGCAATGAATTACTGGCGCTTGGTGACAAGAGAAAAAAAGATAAATAAGTAAAATTTCATGGAACGTGAGATTTTGGTCGCCAAGCAGGAAATATTAGAGGAGGGAGGCGGTAGAGGCAGGGAGAGGGATATGGTAGGTGAGGAGGACAGAGAAGGGGAGGAGGGGAGGGAAGGATTTGGGCTGAGTGGAACTAGTTCAGATTTAAATAATGCACGACAGGTACTGCTTAATTCTCCTCCTCCTAGTCCTGACAGTTTCGAAACACGAGAGAGAGAGAGAGAGAGAGAGAGAGAGAGAGAGAGAGAGAGAGAGAGAGAGAGAGAGAGAGAGAGAGAGAGAGAGAGAGAGAGAGAGAGAGAGAGAGAGAGAGAGAGAGAGAGAGAGAGAGAGAGAGAGAGAGAGAGAGAGAGAGAGAGAGAGAGAGAATAATATGAGCAAGGTCCATCATCAAAGACGAAACAGAAGCACACAAAGGAACACAACCACCACGTAAACATTTTCTTACCTTTCCCTCTTACTGCATCAACCGCCCCACTCTCCGACCCTCACACACACACACACACACACACACACACACACACACACACACACACACACACACACACAGAAACTCCTCACGATAAGACGGTACAAAAAGATAAAAACAAATAAAAAATACACAAGAAGAACCTTAACTCTATCTCTCTCTCTCTCTCTCTCTCTCTCTCTCTCTCTCTGTGTGTGTGTGTGTGTGTGTGTGTGTGTGTGTGTGTGTGTGTGTGTGTGTGTGTGTGTGTGTGTGTGTGTGTGTGTGTGTGTGTGTGTACTATCAAGCTCCATCAAGTTCGGTTTCCTCCAGCACAAAGTATCGCCACAAAGGTCACGGGTTCAAAGTTCATGAGACTCCATTGTAACGAAAAGGGCGAAATTCCTCTTCCTCATCCACGCCCGACACTTATTAGCTTCCAGTCCCGAGGAGGAGGAGGAGGAGGAGGAGGAGGAGGAGGAGGAGGAGGAGGAGGAGGAGGAGGAGGAGGAGGAATAAGAAAGCGACACAAATAAAAAAAAATAGACAAAGGAGGAAAAATAATGACTTTTACAGGATAGAAATGCATAAAAATACATATATGATGTTGTTAAAAGAAATGATGAGAGAAGACCAGAAATACAAAGACGAAAAGAACACAAAAAGATCAAAGAAACGCAATGGAAGGGAAAGACGAAGATAATATCAACAAGACAGAAAGAGAGAGAGAGAGAGAGAGAGAGAGAGAGAGAGAGAGAGAGAGAGAGAGAGAGAGAGAGAGAGAGAGAGAGAGAGAGAGAGAGAGAGAGAGAGAGAGAGAGAAATTAAGAGACGCAAAGAATATGAACATAGAAAAAAAAAGATGCCATGCTGATTTTTTATAAACAAAACAACGATGTGAAAATTTCAAGGGGAAAAAGTGTACGTGTGAAAAGGGACAGAGCAAAAAATAAGACGAACAAAAAAAGAAGAAAGAGAAGAAAGAAAAAGGAAGCCAAAGAGGATGAGTTGGAGGACGAGGAGGAGTAGGAGGAGGAGGAAGGAAGGAATTAAGGGATTGAATGTGGGTGTTGTGAATGGAAGGCAAGAGAGGAAAGAGAAAAATATTTGGAAGGAGCGAAAGCCAATGACGTAAGAAGTGCAGACGAATGTAGCTCAAAAGAGGAACGCAGAGGAGGAGGAGGAGGAGGAGGAGGAGGAGGAGGAGGAGGAGGAGGAGGAGGAGGAGGAGGAGGAGGAGGAGGAGATGGAGGAGGAGGAAAGAGAGAATAAAAAGGAAAACGAGAAGGAGAAGGAAATGGAGAAAACTAATAACTTCTACATATACTAACAAAAAAAATGCAATCTTTATAACAAATCTATATTTCAATTGAGAGAGAGAGAGAGAGAGAGAGAGAGAGAGAGAGAGAGAGAGAGAAAGTAGAAATAAACCAATAAGTATCTTTCCTTACCAGTTTCTCTTTTTCATCCACAATTCTTCCTCATTCTCCTCTTTTTCCTCCTCTTCTTCCTCCTCCTCCTCCTCCTCCTCCTCCTCTTTTCCTTCATCCTCCTCCACACACGCCTATCCTAATCCGGCTTACCACCATGAACACATAAAAGCAATACAAAAGCAGTAATTCAAGCTGGAAACGTGTTACCTATGTGGATGATTTGTGTAGGGATAGACAAATGACACACACACACACACACACACACACACACACACACACACACACACACACACACACAGAGAGAGAGAGAGAAAGATATAGATAGACAGTGGCTTTTCCTTTTTTGTTTGTTTTTCCTATCAACATACACAGTAGATAATAGGATGTGAACTATGAGTATTAATGTTAAAAGTTCTAACGTATAAACGCAAATAAATAGAAAAAAAAAAGAAAAGCTTGAAACGATGAAAAATAAAAGGTTATAATCACGGCAAGATAAAAAAATACATAAATAAATAAACTTCAAGGATACACATAGATTAGACGTGTCATTAACAGCTTACACACACACACACACACACACACACACACACACACACACACACACACAATATCGTACAAGCAATAATTCACGAAGCGGACGAGTCTTACCATTATGAAGTTGGGAAATTACAGTGATTTATTCTACCGATATGTGTGTGTGTGTGTGTGTGTGTGTGTGTGTGTGTGTGTGTGTGTGTGTGTGTGTGTGTGTGTGTGTGTGTGTGTGTGGTTATTGAGCACGTCTGGATTGCATGTTAGTTTATCGTGGTGCTGGTTGTGATAGTGTTATTGTTGTTGTTGTTTTTGGTGGTGGTGGTGGTGGTGGTGGTGGTGGTGGTGGTGGCTTTACGTGTTGATTTGTGACGAGAAACTGGACAGACGCTTTGAAAACACAGCCAATCTTACAAATAAACAATTACACAAGTGCACACCAAGAGAAAGATAAATACATTCAAACACACACCATTGCAAACCCTGCGCCACACCTACAGATCACTGGGTATCGGTCTAAGAAATGCAGTTTCCTTTAGATATACAATAACTAGAAAAAAAAAATCTCGAGAAAAAAATGTTGTGGCCTCAAAATATTATCATGATTGCAACTATCCGTAAAACACAATAGCAAAAAGTCAGTGCAAAAATAAAGCCACTGATAATGTTGCAGTCCCATTGCGTGTGCTGCTGACACTGCCTGATTCACAAAAAAAATTACCTTGATATTCTTGATTTTTCCTCACAACGAATAAAAGAAAAAAAAAAAAGAAAAAAAAAAGAGAATTAACAAAAAATGGAAGCATAAGATCGAGATCATTTATGCTTTTGTGTGCTATGTTATTTATTATTTTGTTTTGTCTTGTAATTAAGAAATGTGATTTTTTTTGATAAAGTGTTAAAAATATACAATCACCTTGACTTGCTGGGGCTATATCATTACTGTAGCTAGTCTTACTACTACTATTGCTAATACTACTACTAATCGATATTACTATTATTATTATTTTTAATATTATTATTATCGTTATTATTATTGTTGTAAGTAGTAGTATCATTATCATTACTACAAATAACATGATCAAAATCGTCAACATAAATAATGCTGTTATTTCAGTAGCTTTAGTTGCTGTTGTTGCTGCTGCGGCTGATGTTGTTGCTGTTGTTGTTGTTCATGTCGTTGTTGTTGTAGCTGCTGGTGCATCTGCTGCATAAAATGATGACGAGGATGATGATAATGATGATGATGATGATGATGATGATGATGATGATGATGAGGAGGAGGAGGAGGAGGAGGAGGAGGAGGAGGAGGAGGAGGAGGAGGAGGAGAAGGAAGAAGGATTTGTTCTGATCGTCACCCTCATAAAGAGTAAACTAGTAGTACTCTGAATCATTCATACCTTTCTCTGGTAAACTCTGGAACTCCCTCCCTGCTTCTGTATTTCCTTCTTTCTACGATTTGACTTCTTTTAAGAGGGAGGTTCATGACATTTGTCCCTGAATTTTGGTTAATACTTCACCAATCTCGAAGGGAACTAGCATTTTAAGTGGGTCTTTTTTAATCTTTTTTTGCCCTTGGCTGGTTTTCTTCTTGTATCAAAAATAAATAAAATTATCACGAATTACACAATACTAATACTGTTATTATTATCATCACTATTAATGTTATTATTATTATTATTATTATTATTATTATTATTATTATTATTATTATCATGACTACTATTATTATCATTATCATTATTATTAGTCATAATTTTTTTTAAATTATTATTATTGTCATTATTGTTATTATTATTATCATTATCAATATTGCTATCATTATTATCGTTTCCATTATCATTATTAAATTATTATTATTATTATTCACCATCATTATATAAAATGCCCTCGTATTTGTTGCAAATGAAAAATGTGTCCCAGCAATCGTCCAGTCACAAGGTGGATAAACAAATATTTCTTCCACCTAATGTGTTTCGCCTTTCAGCCTTTTCAAAAACTGACAGCCACAATGCAAAAATAATGCCAGGGTCCAGCTATTCAATACATCATCGTCACCACACACCCAAACAATGAGGAAAAAATCGCTGTAATGGAATATGATGGGAACAATTCTCTCTCTCTCTCTCTCTCTCTCTCTCTCTCTCTCTCTCTCTCTCTCTCTCTCTCTCTCTACGAAAAAATAATGATGATATATTGTACTACTATTATTAATTACTAATGGTCTATTACTATTTCTTCTACTCTACAACTAATACATACAGTACTAATACTACTAATCTTACTGCTATATTACTATATACTACTACTACTACTACTACTACTACTACTACTACTTCTATCATTATTACTATTACTTCTATCATTATTACTACTACTTCTCTCATTGTTACTACTAGAGGAGAAGTAATAGGAATACATTAAAAAACAACAGTGATAATGAGTGTAATAATAATAATAATAATCTACACGGCCAGCACTACTCATATTATAATGATATATCCATTACCGAGACCACTTCACATCGGGCGAACTCGCTTGCTGTATTACGTACGTTATGTATTAACATCCACGTCCGCTCATCAGTGCAGGCTATTTGCTTGCTTTGACACACACACACACACACACACACACCCGGTAGCTCAGTGGTTAGAGCGCTGGCTTCACAAACCAGAGGACCGGGGTTCGATTCCCCGGCCGGGTGGAGATATTTAGGTGTGTCTCCTTTCACGTGTAGCCCCTGTTCACCTAGCAGTGAGTAGGTACGGGATGTAAATCGAGGAGTTGTGACCTTGTTGTCCTGGTGTGTGGTGTGTGCCTGGTCTCAGGCCTATCCGAAGATCGGAAATAATGAGCTCTGAGCTCGCTCCGTAGGGTAACGTCTGGCTGTCTCGTCAGAGACTGCAGCAGATCAAACAGTGAAACACACACACACACACAGATAAACACACATAGCACAAACAGAGCAGAGAGAGAGAGAGAGAGAGAGAGAGAGAGAGAGAGAGAGAGAGAGAGATCTATGGAATCCGTCTTAGCATCATCACAACACCGCCTCTTCATCAGTTAAGCACATTTCTTTTTGTCCCTCGAGGAATGACACTCAAGGTAAGAACATACACAAACTTCATCAAATACAATGGAAACTACAGGAAATCAGGAATAGTGAGAAAAAAAGTCTGGTTTATTTTCTATTGTTTTTATTTTTCTATTATCAGGTGGTCTATATAATTAGTCGTGTTCTTATTTGTGTGTGTGTGTGTGTGTGTGTGTGTGTGTGTGTGTGTGTGTGTGTGTGTGTGTGTGTGTGTGTGTGTGTGTGTGTGTGTGTGTGTGTGTGTGTGTGTGTGTGTGTGTGTGTGTGTGTGTGTGTGTGTGTGTGTGTGTGTGTGATGATGATGAAGATAAATACTAGTTAAATGATCACTACAGTCATAAAAAAGCGCTGTAAAATTTGTTGTAACTTTATTTTTTTGTAACCTATCACAAATAAAACAAAGATAAATGTATGTATATTAATTCAAAATATAAAGGATAACTAACACAAGACATTGCAGAATATAGTTATCTTGTCGTGCAATCAAACTGTTTCTCCCACCAAACCAACTGAGCCATTGTGACACAGTTTTAATACCTGGACTTTCTACGTATACACCTTCTTCTGTCCACTTACTTGACACCTCACTGCCGGCCCGTCCTCTTCCCACTCACCAGGTTTCTATACACTACAGTTAGTTCCTCCGCATCCTACCACACCTCAAAACTCATCCTTTATTTTCTTTTTCCCACACTCCTCCCAATCTGCCCAATACACTACACACTACGTTTATTTGCATCCCTTCCTGCCTCATACTGTAGCTCTTCAATCCATCCAGTTTCCCCTCATCTCGCCCCGCTAATACCGTTTTCACTGCAGCCCACCCCGCCCCTCCTCGCCCTGAATCACACCGCCCCTGAAACAATCCATGGAACACAGATTTACAACCCCCAGTCCGCCGGATATTCATTACATATACATGAGCAGTAAAGAATATAGAATTATCGATGCATGAATATGATATGAAATATTTGCGTATATATATCTTCCTCCCATCATATATTTACACACTGACCGACCCACGTGAGGGATTACTGCCCAACTCTGCCACTGACCACAAAATAAAACCCGCCCCAAAAATAAAGTAAAAAAAAAATAAATAAACAAATAAATAAAAATCCGTTGAAAAAAAAGAAAGAAAAATAAAAAGCTGACCAATAATGCAATACAAGGTTTGAGTTCTAACCTTGCCGGTAAGCGTGAAAAAGTAAATACTGTCATATGAAATAATAAATGAGAAGCAAATGAAGGGAGATATGAAAAAAAAGCTTATTAGAAAAAAAATATAAAAGAGAGCTGCCTCAAAATACATGATGAATAAGGAACGAAAACACCCAAAATAAACTGACAAAGAAACGAGAAAGAGAGAGAGAGAGAGAGAGAGAGAGAGAGAGAGAGAGAGAGAGAGAGAGAGAGAGAGAGAGAGAGAGAGAGAGAGCATTGGGGAAAGGACAACAAAGAGAACCTCCAATGACGGGGAAAAAACTTTATTACAAATGCTAATCAGCAACACACCCTCGCTGGGACTCAGTTAGGCAGCGGCGCGTCACGACGGGTCACGTGGCAGCTGTGTTCCCATCACTTTGCGACGAAAATGACAGACTTAACGACGAAAATGTTACAAGTCGAGGAATATGACCCAAAGCAACACAAAGCACAAACAAGAGAATAGGGAATACCACCCTCTCTCTCTCTCTCTCTCTCTCTCTCTCTCTCTCTCTCTCTCTTTCTACCACATATTTCGTCTCAGTCAACTCCAGCACTGTTCCTTTGCCTACGAGGTGAACTTTGTGTGGCGCAGTGCTGCCCTTGGCGAGACATTATTACCTGCAGCACAGCCCCTCGGCGCGGGTCGTTGCAGGAGAGGCCTTGCCTCACCAAGTAGGGTGCCACGATTATTGCAGCGTCCCTCGCCTTCATAGTGTGGCGATTAGAATTACAGCCAACAATTAATTGGAATCTGATATCATATGCCCCTTTATATCCGAAACATTTTTTCTTTATTCTAGAGAAATATTGTTAACAATGAGTTGGAATCCTGAGCTTCACAGATCATCTACTTTAGCATAAATCTGAAATTATATTACCCTTTCAGTATAAAGAGACCATAAACATGTGCAAGAAACATACATGGAAGACTTATAGTAATATTTTCTGTTGAACTGAGAACCACTCTGGCTTGGGACGCCACACCGTCCTGACACAAACAGACTGCCTGCCCGTGTTACACTTGGGACAGTCACGAGCTCTGGTCTTCGCTCACCAAGCACACATGGACATCTAATTACCAGCTTCGGTATCACACTCAAGCACGCAACTCATCAAACACCACATTCCACCTTGTCCTCTGAGACTGGCCGGCCATGTGCCTCAAACAAGGTTTCCCCGTCTGGACCGCCACAAGAGCTGCAGCAGTTTCTCCTGCACTAGTTGTTGGAACTGTTCAGCATATGCCTATCCATCGGTCTCTGTATTTGACTTGCGGTACAGAGTGCCTTCAAGGGAGGGTTAGAACAGAACACTAGTCACAGACCACCGGCTAAGTGGATACAGCCACTAGCGGGAATTAGCTGTACAAGGAAGGACGCCGAGCGGTCTGCTAATAATTCAATGGAACCCAGATATCCCGGGTGAGCGTTTGCTGGGTTCTGGTCAGTAATCTCCATAACACACCCGCGGTTATCCCTCGGAGTGTTGCATTGCTCTTCATTTGACTTATTCCCACTCACTTCACTCCATTACCTCCACTGCTCCGAAAACACTGCGGCAGTCAATTACTGGTAGCTATGCGGTAAACCTACACTGCATGAGGCTGGAGCAAGAAAAGAATAAAGAAATAATAGTAAGAAAAGGTAGTAGGTAAACTCATCCTGGATCCTGAAAGTGAAAGAAAGAGGTAAAATTTCATTTGGTGCATTATTCAACTTCACACAGACATAGAGGAACAAATAATGGCCATAAGAGTTACAAAAAATGCTATAGTGTGTTTTGACAAAATACCTGACGAATGCCGGATCACGAAGCTTGGAGGCTGCCTTTTAGCCCATTTACCTGGAGACAAACAGCTAGCGTTCATTGCTAATATTATCGCAATCAATCAGATCCATTTACTCGTTACTGCAAACAGCAACGCTATTATTTTCCCTACAATTGTTGTTTTTTTATTTTTTTTTATTTTACTTATCTATTTATTTTATTTATTATTTTTTTTCCTGAATTCCATGTGTATTATATATCTCATGACTCAATAATTTATCCTTCCTTTCAAAACTAATTAACTATTACCAATGAAAAAAACCCTATGAATGTTGTGTGTGGTGGCCATGAAAGTGACACGCAAATAGTGAAAGGCGCCGCGCCGAGTATTGATGATATTAAATTAAGAATGTAGTCATAATTTCAAACGACGCCGATCTAAAAAGAAAGTTGTAATGATGATGGTGATGATGGATTACACCAACTGATAGTTTTATTGAGAATATGTAGTGCTAAGTGCTGAAAATAACTATATATATATATATATATATATATATATATATATATATATATATATATATATATATATATATATATATATATATATATATATATATATATATATATATATATATATATATATATATATATATATATATATATATATATATATATATATATATATATATATATATATATATATATATATATATATATATATATATATATATATATATATATATATATATATATATATATATATATATATATATATATATATATATATATATATATATATATATATATATATATATATATATATATATATATATGTAGTACTAATTACTGAAAATAACTAATAAAAATTGTGTGTGTGTATATATATATATATATATATATATATATATATATATATATATATATATATATATATATATATATATATATATATATATATATATATATATATATATATATATATATATATATATATATATATATATATATATATATATATATATATATATATATATATATATATATATATATATATATACACACACACACACACACACACACACACACACACACACACACACACACACATTCGTTACACCGCGTAGTGTAGTGGTTAGCACGCTCGACTCAATCGAGAGGGCCGGGTTCGAGTCCCAGCGCGGCGAGGCAACTGGGCAAGCCTCTTAATGTGTTCACCTAGCAGTAAATAGGTACGGGATGTAACTCGAGGGGTTGTGGCCTTGCTTTCCCGGTGTGTGGAGTGTGTTGTGGTCTCAGTCTTACCCGAAGATCGGTCTATGAGCTCTGAACTTGCTCCGTAATGAGGAAGACTGGCTGGGTGACCAGCAGACGACCGTGGTGAATTACACACACACACACACACACACACACACACACACACACACACACACACACACACACACACACATTCGTATATTTCATCTGATGACGATGATATTTTTTCGGTGTGTGACGGACTCTGCTTTAATGCAGGAAGATTATTATAATAATTCAGCACAAATTACTACCACCTGCACATTTTTCTATTTCTTTTTCATCATTTATTTTTTATCATTATTTATACATTTAAATATATATTCATTTGTTTATTTTTTTATTTATTTATCTATTTACTGTGAGAAGATGTGTGAAGTCACACTGACAACTTCTTTGTAAATTATGAATGAATGTACGACTACACTGTAGGTTAGCTAGGCTGTTGAGGGGATGCAATGTGCCGCGGCCAGATGTGATCCTGCTTCACATGTTGTGTGGCCTCCGCAAGAAACCAATCCAACGATTCCTGAGAGCACTAGCTGTATCTCATCACCATATCAAATTATTGTCTTTTATTCGGCGTTTAACTAAAAAAAATTTCCACTATGTTAACTAGCTTTGTGTTTGAAATGACAACTATCTAATGCCTTTCGTCCTCTCCACTAGCATCACTCCGCTCCACAGCACAACCCCTCCCCATTGTCCCTCCTCCCACACACCCACTCCCTATTGCCTCACCCCATCCCCGCCACAAGCCCCTCACCGCTGCCGCCCGTACAACCTGACACATCACCGGCGATAATCAATGTCGCAACACGTGTATGTCAATGCACGCACCAAATTTACTGCAGGTGTGACGGCGGTAACTCGTGTGTGTGTGACGCAGAACAAGGCGTGTGACGGGTGCGCAGCAGCTATAGATCCCGAGTCCGTATATATTCTTCATGATGGCGAGATGGACAGGAGCCTTCAGAACTAAGCGGGGAGTCTCCAGCGGCGTCGTGGTTTGAGGGACGAGCTGTGGGGCGGCGTAAAAAGCTGCGGGTGGTTGAGCTCTTTGTGGCGGCAGCGCGGGTGACAACGATAAGCGGAACATTATGGAATTCCTATCTCACGCCAGCATTAAATTCCATATTCGCACTGGCTGGATGGCGGGAAAAATGCATATGGCGAGATAAATGATGAAACGTTACACGGACGAAGGAAAAAAAAAGTTAAAGGACAGGATAAAATAAACGTACATGGGAAAGTGAAAAAAAAAAAAAAAAAAAAACACTAATAATCCCGTACTCCGTATATTGGTGTTGGCTGCATGGCGCGGGAAATAACACACGTGACGAGCTGAATGGTGAAGTGTTACCTAGGACCAAAAAAAGAGAAAAAAACAAAAAAAAAGTACAGGGCGAGATAAAAATAAATCCATAAAGGGAAGTGTAAAGAAATGAATTGGTCCTCTATTCAGCGCTGCGTAATTATGTATACCTGCGTTACTCCAGGGTTATGGTGATGCAATGGCCCTTGATAACACGATAGCTTATTTAATTATTCATTCATTTCACGGAATTAGGCGATGCACAGGTAATGTCGAGAGGAACATTGGAACACTCGATTTGGTCACTATATCAAGCAAGTAATAAGTATCCCAATCAACCCTACAGGTGTGTGTATGTGTGTGTGTGTGTGTGTGTGTGTGTGTGTGTGTGTGTGTGTGTGTGTGTGTGTGTGTGTGTGTAGGTGGACAAGAGTGGTGAAAATATTAGATAAATGAAGGGAAAATATAAGATAAAAAGAATGAATGCAACATGATGAATTCCGAGTCTTAATTTTCAGATAGAAGTGAAAATTGTTCTGTCTTTTAATTAACTTTTTGCTCTCTCTCTCTCTCTCTCTCTCTCTCTCTCTCTCTCTCTCTCTCTCTCTCTCTCTCTCTCTCTCTCTGTGACAAGTAAGAAAAATCAATACAGGTGTACCATGATGCATAACACATAAGGCATCGTGTTGCAAAATATAACAAGTATGCTGCTGCGAAAGGTACACCGTAATAAATCGAGATAGATCCATTCCGTCCAACATGTGTAACGACGCGCACACACACACACACACACACACACACACACACACACACACACACACAACTGGTCCACCCAATCCATTTCACGTGGTTTTATGCGACACAATCCTTCCTTAATGGGCAAAACACACCAGAAAAATGCTTGTCTAGTCCCATATGTGACCAAAAAAGAAAAAAAAGATGAGGGAGTAAAAATGATGCACTCCAAATGAACATAGAGGTCAGAGAAAGAGGGTCAAGCTGTGTGTGTGTGTGTGTGTGTGTGTGTGTGTGTGTGTGTGTGTGTGTGTGTGTGTGTGTGTGTGTGTGTGTGTGTGTGTGTGTGTGTGTGTGTGTGTGTGTGTGTGGAGGGCTGTAGGCAGAACGTGGTGCTGGAAGGTCAAGGGGTAGACGCCAAGGGCACGAGTGAAGGGTCAAACGGTGAAGGAACAGAAGACAAGAGGAGAGCGGAGGTCTGTCTGAAGCTACGGGAGTCAGGCTTGGTGGAGGTGGAGAACGTTAGGCGTGGAGTGGTAGTGGTGGGCGAGGCATGGAATACAAGAGGAAGTGAAAACCTCTGGGGGATCAGCGTCGCAGGTGGGCAGCGAGGTGGGAGAGAAAGAGAGAAAAAAAAAAAGAAGTGGGCGACGCTTTGTTGAATGGACATTACAGTGAGAAATGAAGTCTCTTTTCATTCGATTTTACTATATTGAAAAAAAAAAAAACATGACATCATCTGTTTTTTCTTTATATTCAGGGAAAATATAGAGTCGACTTAAATATTTCAATAAATCAGGAATGCAAAGTTGTGGTCGTGGATATCTGGAAGCTCTGTAGAGGAGAAAGTGATGGAGAAGGGCGGGGAAACAATGAGGGACGCTGAGGCATTAGGAGTGCGAGGAGACAGAAGTGATGCCGTGAGTTATGATCTGAGGAGGCTTTTGGTGAACGATTGATATGTGCGAGGAGAAGAGGGTTGGCGAGGCTGTACAGGAAATGCGGGAGACCAAGGAATGGGAAACAAAGGGAGGCCAAGCGAGGGGAGAGAGGACAACATGTGAGTGAGTTAGGGGAATGACGGAGAGTGGGGAGACAGGACAAGTGCCGGCCACGCTGCCTGGGGCCTTTGTGTGGGAAGCCTGGCGATGAGAGTCATACAGTCGTCCTTGAATTTCACAGACCAACTGGAAGCACCATTTCAGAGGGAAGGACGCAAGAGGGGGATGGACGCCAAATTCGCTCTAATGTCTTGGTTTTGCATCTGTCCTGAAGATACCAATTCCTCATCAAAGAAAATTATTAAGTGATGATAGAAACGGAGATGAAAATGGTAGTAGTGGTGGTGGTGGTGGTGATGATATTGGTAGTGGTGGTGGTGTTGGTGGTGATGGTGATGATGATGGTGGTAGTGGTGGTGGTGTTCGTGGTGGTGATGGTGGTGATGATGGTGATAGTGGTGGTGGTGTTAGTGGTAGTGATGGTGGTGTTCGTGGTGTTGGTGGTGGTGGTGGTGGTGTAACATGTTGGTGGTAGTGATGATAATGGTGGTATTGAAGGTGTTGGTGATGGTAGTGGTGGTGATGGTAGAGGTCAGGGTGGGTGGTAGTGGTGGTGGCGCACATCTTTGGACGATGGTTGAAGGAAGACTGGTGAGAGGAGTGCCACAGGCATAAAGGGAGGTGTGAATAGGACATGCTGGGCAGAGAAGGTTTTATTACCCGACACTCGCCACATAATAAGGTACAGTGGCAGTTCCTTTCTAAAAATAATTTTTCCCTGTCGTCAGCCTCAACAATTCAGAGCCTGGTTGCGGGGAAAAAGAACAATATACTATACGGGAGATATAAGGACGCCTCTAGCGGTAAACACGCCATGTAACACACATATATAGATCCCCACACACACACACCTTACGTAATATCTCACGTTTCCCTGATGGTCAGCCACGGGACTATGGGAATAACAGTGTTTGCAGCGTGTCTTGAATTCTCAGAAGAGGTAATGTTTGAAGTCCTACGCAAGAGAGCTACAACCTCCCAGCCGGCCGACGTCCTCACATACGGTGAAGTAAAAGGAGGATTTAAACTGACTATTCTATCTGCAAAGGGTGAACTTTAAGTCTATTCACCTAACAATATTGAAGACCTGAACGCCATACACACTTTGCTACATGAAGCTAAGAAAATATGCATAAAAATCACCATTATAGCTTTTTATGGAGAATAGGAACTTAATTGCACATTTCTGTATCGTGATTGTGAGTGTGTGTATATCAGAGGAAGGAAGATTATCGCCTTTCCCCATCAAGTTTGCTGCTCACCATGAAACATTTCCCAGGGAAGTCAGGCGTCAGTGTCGGGGTCAAAACATTCCTCACACAGATCGCTCGGGTTGCATGAGACGCGGCGCCGAAGTCGACTTATATTCTTTTCTATATCAGCTATTTCTTTTCATGTGCCCCAATCAAAATAAAGATAGTTGTATGTGCTTATTTTTCACAAATACTGAAAAAAATACGAAAGGATTCTCTCTCTCTCTCTCTCTCTCTCTCTCTCTCTCAAAATCTATTTCGGAGGATTTTTCACGGAGATAACGTCGTCTCTTAGGGGAGGCGGCTAGAAATAACGAGGCCCTTGATGAGGCACTAACAGCCAACACTCGATACAGGCGCGGCGGGCGGGAGGCGGTGGCTGTTCTGAGAAAGGAAGGTCGAAAGACTGAAAGCGAAAAATAAAAACCGAAAAAAGTCGTAAATATGTGTGAGAGAGAGAGAGAGAGAGAGAGAGAGAGAGAGAGAGAGAGAGAGAGAGAGAGAGAGAGAGTGTGTGTGTGTGTGTGTGTGTGTGTGTGTGTGTGTGTGTGTGTGTGTGTGTGTGTGTGTGTGTGTGTGTGTGTGTGTGTGTGTGTGTGTGTGTGTGTGTGTGTGTGTGTGTGTGTGTTTCAGTCTTCCATATGTAGGCGTCATTCTCTTGGTGACAGGCACTATGCGGCTGGGTAATGCCTGTGAGTGTTCTGTTACCGTGAAGCATAAAGACTCGTGCTCTACATTCAGTAATGCCTTCAAACTAGCAGAACTGTTTTCTCTGTGTGTCACTCGGTGCATTTTTCAAACAGCTTGTTGGTTAAGGATACACTTAATCATATTACACACTAATGAAGCAAAATGAAGTGGATAGAAAGAGAAACGTTAAAATCTGCAACTGTGAATAAAAAATAAAAAAAATACAACAAAACTTACGTAATTTCTCTTCAGTTTTGATCTTAACACTGAAATGATGTGCGAATGTATGCCAGTCTTCCTTTCTCTCTCTCTCTCTCTCTCTCTCTCTCTCTCTCTTCATACCTCCACACGATCCACACACTCACTCACAGTTGCCCTTCTCTTGATATTCCCAACTTAATTTCCTTCATCTCTTCCCGATTTGCAAGATTAATTCCGCTCGTTGCCATGAGAAAGTGCTCTACATTTTAACTAATTACTCGCGCTGCAATTCCTATTTCGGAACGACGTGTTTTGGTCATCATTTTTTTTTTTTTTTTTTTTGTTTTATGGAAGGAAAAAAAAAGTACACGATCTGGTGACCGGGAATATTAGTAACAGTGGTGGATATGTTGGCTCTGGGATATGATCGATTATGGGTGTACTGTAGTGACTGAATGAAGGATAACTGATGATGGTGATGGGTGAGGCACGGACCAAGGGAGGTATGGTGACGGGAATGATGATGGAGGAAAATTGTGTCTGTGAAAAGGAGACGGTGTTGATTGATGATTTGATTTATTGATCTTTGACGACATTACAGCAGGATGGTATGGCGTGGTGAAGAGCGAAGTGGTCCTCGGGAAAAGAGGGTCACTGCTGCCCGTGCTGCCTGTGATGGGGATTGAGTGTTGAACGAGTTCTCGGCCTAACACAGGAGGGGAAAGGAAGAGAACATGGTCGCATCCTCCTACCATTTCTAATTCAGTTCAACGGTCAATGAATGAGGAGTGCGCCTTCTGGTTAATGTGAGGTTGAACAGCTACCTGTGGTAAGTTTTCCGAAATTCAAAGGAACAGCAGTAGCAGCAGCAGCACCACCACCAGCAGTAGATGCAGCGGCAACAACAACAACAACAACAACAACAACAACAACAACTACTACTACTACTACTACTACTACTACTACTACTACTACTACTACTACTACTTTTACTACTACTACTTCTACTATTATTACTACTACTACTACTACTACTACTACTACTACTACTACTACTACTAATAATAATAATAATAATAATAATAATAATAATAATACTACTACTACTACTAATAATAATAATAATAATAATAATAATAATAATAATAATAATAATAATAATAATAATAATAATAATAATAATAATAATAATAATAATAATAATAATAATAATAATAATAATAATAATAATAATAATAATAATAATAATAATAATAATAATACTACTACTACTACTAATAATAATAATAATAATAATAATAATAATAATAATAATAATAATAATAATAATAATAATAATAATAATAATATAACAATCACACTCATCAATATAATGACATGTCGAATAAAGAAGTCATATACAACATGATTTTCAAAGCAAGAGGAGGAGGAGGAGGAGGAGGAGGAGGAGGAGGAGGAGGAGGAGGAGGAGGAGCAGGAGCAGGAGCAGGAGCAGAGGAGGAGGAGGAGGAGGAGGAGGAGGAGGAGGAGGAGGAGGAGGAGGAGGAGGAGGAGAAAGAAGAGAACAATGCCAATTCTTACAATACCGATCGGAAAAAAAATACATATATCTAAATGTCACAGCTTTCGCACTAAACGGAACACAGAGCTCAAGAAAACGCTGTGACATTTCCTTTAATTCATATTCAAGAGTAAACAATTATGTCTCACTTCTGACGATATTCATTAGTAATACATGAACAAGTGTATGAGGAAGCAAATCAAAATCCCTGAATATGAACACGTACATCAATAAATAAACAAGAGCTGGAAATTTATCAACACAACATTTCTAGCAGCAGCACGCACGCAGCTAAATAATTCACACCACGACGCTGATATTATAAAGGCAAAACCATGGGGACAAGACATCTTCATCACCTTGATGTAACTACATGCCAACCTCTCGTAACGACAAGCTGGACAAAATTAACAACACACGAGAACACAACCTTTAGCACGAAAACACGCAAAGCTTTGACAACAACACATTATGTAAAGCTCAATAAAACAAGAACGCACCAAATGAAACTGGGCTACCAAACAATAATGACAAAAAAAAAGATACATCATACAACAAGACAACGATGGAACGCACGGTACATAAAGCAAGATTAAAGAATTTAAACATTTTAACCATCTTAATGTATAAACACGTAAAGCCTCTATTCAGTGCACACCACCGGCTACCTGACTTAGGCAGGCATAAAGTGGCTCCTTTGTGATGTCCCAAATTATGAGCTCATTTACCTCCAGGCCTTGGGGAGAGAGGGTAGGGGGCTGCACATCCTTCCTCCTCCTCCTCCTCCTCCTCCTCCTCCTCCTCCTCCTCCTCCTCCTCCTCCTCCTCCTCCTCCTCCTCCTCCTCCTCCTCCTCCTCCTCGTCCTCCCCTCAGTACTCCGAGGGAACGTATACACAAGAGACTCTGCAAATGTCAACATGATCTTTGTTTATTTCCTTGATAGACGAGAGGAATGTTTCTGTGTTACAACCACTAACACACGCACACACACACACACACACACACACACACACACACACACACACACACACACACACACACACACACACACACACACACACACACACACACACACACACACACACACACACATACGTGAGAAGAAAAGTGCACCTTTGTACACTGACACGCAGCACACACATAATTGAACTTCATTTAGTCAATTACCTGTAAATGAACCTAATTCCTGGTCTGTCTCAAAGCGCGCACCATAATGACGGAGGTGAGGAAAATGACACAGCCACAGGTAAGTGCATGTGACACGCAGGCAAAAGTAGACAGGTGGGTGAAAATTTACTTCTATATCTTTCTTCTCTCAGTCTACCTGCATTGCATTTAATAAAGGCAAACATTATACGCATGATTCCTGTTCACTATGCATGATTATGTGATATTCTTTCAATCATGCGGAGTTATGAGTTCAGTCTTGTGATCCCCGTGAGTATTTCATTCCGGCACCATGCACAGGGTGACTTTACTTGTATGACGCTCTTGTTTATGCATCGTATTTTATGTCAGTTATGATTATTTCTAGCCGCGGCGTTGCAACACAATCCTCTGTGCCGGTGGTGGCTCAGTTAAGCGCGTCCTTGACATGTTTTCAGCCACAGTGGTCCAGCGAAGGGATTCCAGGCGAGGCAAGGCGACGCTAAGGTGCCGCAGGCTAGTCTCTACAACTCTTCTCAAAGTCTCCTAACACTTGCACCTAACTCGCTTCTCTCTCTCTAACTTAGGACTAAAGTTTTCTTCTTTTATCCCTTTATTATTCACTCTCTCTCTCTCTCTCTCTCTCTCTCTCTCTCTCTCTCTCTCTCTCTCTCTCTCTCTCTCTCTCTCTCTCTCTCTCTCTCTCTCTCTCTCTCTCTCTCTCTCTCCAGCACACATAAAATGCATTCTTACCGCGGCTCACAGAGATCCATCAGCAAACTCGGTGTCATGACACATCCCTTGGGGCTTATCTGCTACAATCCGAAAATTTCTCACTTGCACCCCATGATTCACAGCCTATCCCCAACCAGACTTTTTATCCCTCCTTCCCGCCTCTCCCTTCCTCGCCCCACACCCTCAGTTTATAACGCCACCCAAACCCTTTCCAGCCTGGGTACTCTCCACTCACCTACGTATTCCCGGCCCTCCACTTTCATTAGGTGTTCCCTGCTCTACACTCTCATACGGTGCCGTTTCGTATTCTGTACTTCATTCAGCACTTCTCTCCAATTTCCCCCAAGGTTCACTCTAGCACTCCACGCCAATTATGTTTGATAGTGTCCACCTCACTGCCAATTACAGTCAAAACCTCAATTGTGTCCGTCCTCTTTGCACCACACCCTATCCCACCACAACGGTTTCCTTTTCCAGACACACACACACACACACACACACACACACACACACACACACACACACACACACACACAGGCGAAACTGTTTTACTATAAAACAATACCTTAACACAAGTATGCAACGATGCGAACGCTGAATTGCTCTCTCTCTCTCTCTCTCTCTCTCTCTCTCTCTCTCTCTCTCTCTCTCTCTCTCTCACACACACACACACACACACACACACACACACACACACACACACACTACGTGCGCCACCCAGACATTTCCCAGCAGGCCTAGCCCAACAAAATAGCACAGTGGTCTCAGCGCCGTCGGCCGGGCAGCAGGCATTCCAGCATCCCGGGGGAGGGCGTGGCAGCAGGCGGTACTAAAACGTGCGAGCAAGAACCCTCCATTTCAACTTGATCTTGAGCCTTTATGAATAATGGAAGAACATTTTGACTCACTGTCATCCGACTTTGGTGTAAGGAATGGGACCCAAAGCTTGAGCTACGCAAGCACTAAAGTCGAGGTAAAATAAACGAGGGAGTGGCTGCATACCGAGCGGCGGCCGTGCTGCCTCAGGTCCCTTCATCAACATTATTTGGCGGCGGGAATAGCCAAAGGGAAGCGGTTCTCTTTCTCCGTCTGCTCAGGTATACAATTCTCACTAACTAAAACATGCTTATATATATATATATATATATATATATATATATATATATATATATATATATATATATATATATATATATATATATATATTTTTTTTTTGTGTGTGTGTGTGTGTGTGTGTGTGTGTGTGTGTGTGTGTGTGTGTGTGTGTGTGTGTGTGTGTGTGTGTGTGTGTGTGTGTGTGTGTGTGTGTGTATAAACATAAATGCAGAAGATAAATAGATAGATAGCTAGATAAGATATACATTGATAGCAAGATAGATAGTAGATAGTTTGATAGACAGACGCAGATAGATATCTTTATCCTCTCATTTCTTTTTCCAGTTAACAGTTCCACAAACGAGTGACCGACTTACCTGCTCTAAATACTCCGCGATACATGTACCGTGGTACAGTGCTGACATGTAAAGATATATTGAATAATTGAACGGTTCGTTTCACCGTTAGTTTCCCACATTTTTAGTTATGACTACCGGGTTATTCATATTGTATCGTCATTGATCAGAACAGCAACGTAACCCATTTCCGTTTCTCTGCCTGGTAACTCGCCCTTGACCTTTCACATTCATTATAAAGGAAGCCAAACCAGAGGTCCAGCGAAACGTCAGCCCGATGTTACAAGCTTCTCAAAGGCACCGTGCGTTTGGAGCAGCACGAGAAGAAAGTAACTACATAAAGACAAACCCGGCAAGACAAAGAAAAGAAGCAAGACAATCTGCAGCTTTATCCTTCACGCCGCCATCCCTCACCAGCTGGGCCACAGCCGCTGCCACACACACAGAGAGAGAGAGAGAGAGAGAGAGAGAGAGAGAGAGAGAGAGAGAGAGAGAGAGAGAGAGAGAGAGAGAGAGAGAGAGAGAGAGAGAGAGAGAGAGAGAGAGAGAGAGAGAGAGAGAGAGAGAGAGAGAGAGAGAGAGAGAGAGAGAGAGAGAGAGAGAGAGAGAGAGAGAGAGAGAGAGAGAGAGAGAGAGAGAGAGAGAGAGAGAGAGAGAGAGAGAGAGAGAGAGAGAGAGAGAGAGAGAGAGAGAGAGAGAGAGAGAGAGAGAGAGAGAGAGAGAGAGAGAGAGAGAGAGAGAGAGTGTGTGTGTGTGTGTGTGTGTGTGTGTGTGTGTGTGTGTGTGTGTGTGTGTGTGTGTGTGTGTGTGTGTGTGTGTGTGTGTGTGTGTGTGTGTGTGTTACCTGTGTCTCTTAATACCTCTGCTTACACACGAGTCTCCGTACTAAGGCTAATTTCCATCTCAATCCTACACGGGATCTGGTATTTACTGCGCCTGGACTATGGGCGCGTATGATAGGGGGTCAAGAGCGGTGGTGAGGGGATGGCGGGTGTATTAGGAAGAAAAGCTGGGCAACATGTCGTGGAGTGACGCATACAGAATGATGTGAAGACTAGGTGTTAGTGTGATAATTGTGGACGAGGCGTTGGGTTAACCTTTGTTTGTGTAACGGAGGTACAAGTAAGTGATTTCTTTTCGTCTTACAGGATAATAAAGAGGAAAAATAACGTGTCATGGAAGGTATAGTCGGTTAACATGCTCTTCAAGACGACTGTATATTCCTTTCTTGAAAACAACTGAAGTCTTGATGAAGATAATAAAGACATTCAGACAAAACTTCTGAGTCAACCATGTACTGAAATGATTGGCTAAAGTGTATCTCGAGAATGGGAGGCTCAGGTAAGGCCAAGGGTAAAGGAAACACGAGTTAGTGGATAAAGAGAAATGTGGCTAAAGTGTAGGGAGGGAGGGTGAGAAAGACAGAGTGGATTACATCGGAGGAAGACTCAGTGAGGGTAGAAAATAGAGAAACAATGAGAGGGTGAGAACGTGTTACCAGTGGAGAATGAAGGAAGAACGGTGAGGGAATGCCAATGCTTTAGACAAAGGAAACCTAGGTGAAGGTGAAGGACGAGGAAACAATGACAGAGTGAGAAGAGATGAAGGAACGAAGGGAGAGTGCGAGAATAAGGCTGGCTTAGGGCGGAGAGAAAAGAGAAAAAGGGGACTTGTCTGCAAAGAGAGATGGCGATAAGGTCTATGTAGTCAGAATGAGAGAGAGAGAGAGAGAGAGAGAGAGAGAGAGAGAGAGAGAGAGAGAGAGAGAGAGAGAGAGAGAGAGAGAGGGGCTGGGCGGTAGCGTTTTCTCAGGTCCCCAAGGAGGGTGCGGGCAAGCCTCTTCCATTACCACATTATCGCAGTGGAGGGGACGCGACTCTCCCGATGAAACTGGAACTGGCTGGCAAAAAAGACGGTCGCTTGGAAGCCCGTGTGTAA
>NC_059291.1:30471227-30501227 GCF_017591435.1 Portunus trituberculatus
GTTCACACACAAATAAAAATCTTAGAATCAAATCAACAACAAGTGCAATTATATTATGCACGTTAAGTTTCTTTGCATACATTACTTTCATTAACCAAAGAATAATAATTAATTAAGTTGTGCATGGTCGTAATTACTATCTATAAACTAGATTTATCATTGAAAGAAAAAAAATCATGGATACATATATATTTTTTTCCCTGCATGGTATGGGGAGAGGGACCAGGCAGTCCCTACTAATGCCCCCAACCACACTAACACCCCCTCCCAGACACGTGGTGGAGAACGTCCCAGCAGAGCCTCGCCTGGCCCGATGCAAGCCGTGGAAGGTGACACCTCCCTCCCCTCCACGCGCCTGTCCTTTTAATTGCCGCAGTTGTTCCGGAGAGTTACAATTTCAACGCCGTAATTTCCCACAAGGGTGGAGGCAGTGTTTTCCGCCACGTCTGCCAGTGGGCGGCCAGTGTCAAGCGTTGCGTGGGCTGGGCGTCTTCATGCAGATTTATCAATGTGACGTCACTCTAGTAAAAGTCCAGTTTGGCCCTAAAACCAATTTCTCTCACTATAGTTTTTGAGTTTTTTTCTTTCGTTTGTGTTTTTGTTTACTTTTTTTATTGGCTACTGACTCTCATTCTAGATTCCTGTGTGGTAGATCGCGTTATCACTATTTACTTCTAAATGTAATGAAATAAGAGCACCGTTATCGTCTCACACACACACACACACACACACACACACACACACACACACACACACACACACACACACACACACACACACACACACACACACACACACACACACAGACAGACAGCACCAAGCTTCCGTCACAGTCATCCAAAAGCTTCCTTTATGATACATCAAGTTGGACTGTGAGTGACTCGCCGCCGCTTCAGGACACACAAAGAGGCAAGTGTGACGCCCAACAAAGACACTGTCCTGTTTCGTGTTTCCCTTTTCCTCGCAAGTCTAGGAAATGAAAACTGAGCCTGAGAGATACATCAGACTAAAAACTCCTGCCGTCCTCTTAGGTCACGGCAGGGTGGTGGAGACTCCCCAACACGACCCTCGCCTCCCCTGTCGCGTCCTTGGTGCTTTTAGCCACTGTTTCACTTCAGCGTCCCTTGTCTGCCTCTGTCCCGCCCCTCATCCATTACCATCTTGTTTGCGCTCCCTCCCGTCCACTCTATCTCCTAGTATTCCGTTTTTCTCCATCTCTCTCTCTCTCTCTCTCTCTCTCTCTCTCTCTCTCTCTCTCTCTCAATGAAAGCGAGTGACACAAGACACGGTCCGCTTAAGGTGCAAGGGACTGTACCTCTTGTCATCGCTGGGGTGCGGCGGCTGGCGAATATTCCTCTTACCTGCACGCTGCCTTGTCTCCGCACAACGACGCTCCACTTGCTGTCCAACTTGTAGATGACCCAATTTAAGTTTATATGTCTATTTCAGATGGCTGGTGAGCTTCCCTAGAGAGGCATTGGCCAATCATCCTGGCATTAACTCAAGGTGCATTGGGTTGCGAGCCTTCAGTTCAATACACCCTCAGTAAATTTAAGCAGCATTCAGCTCAAGAGCGAGGTCTTCAAGCAGCCACTCTGCTCGCCGGGAGTCGCCGGCCAGACAAATGTGATGCATACAGCTAAGAGGCTGGCAAGTCGCTTTACTCCGTGACTCGCAGAATAACCTGGTTTGGCTGCATCGCCTCCAGGACACGTTCCATCTTCATCCGCCCCATTTATAGTCCAACTCAGTCCAATTCCACTTAAGACAGCCTTACAATAAGAGTTGCCTAACACATGAGCCTCCTTCGCTGACGCATACCATCCCGCCATCACTCTCTCCAAAGGACTGCAGGACCCAGGCCGCTACAGTCCCGATTCTGATGATGCCAGTATTTCTCCCAAACACGAAACGAGACATGTCACGTAACGTGCAGTGCTTGTGTTTGTGTGTGTGTGTGTGTGTGTGTGTGTGTGTGTGTGTGTGTGTGTGTGTGTGTGTGTGTGTGTGTGTGAGAGAGAGAGAGAGAGAGAGAGAGAGAGAGAGAGAGAGAGAGAGAGAGAGAGAGAGAGAGAGAGAGAGAGAGAGAGAGAGAGAGAGAGAGAGAGAGAGAGAGAGAGGCGCACACGCGCGCACACACACACACACACACACACACACACACACACACACACACACACACACACACACATACACACACACACACCACTTTTCTATATTATCGATAGTGCTGCTGTGGTACAAAACATGTAGACTAAGGGCGGATTCATACTATGCCACGCTGCTAGGAGCTGGCTAGCTCGTGGCAATCAGTCAACACAGAAAAAAAGGAGGAGGAAGAAAAAGTAGGAGGAAAAGGAAGGTGTCTGTAGCATCACCCGAGGCTAAGCGGCGGCCTAGTGACGGCGTGTGCCTTGACTATTTTACATCTTATTGTTGGTTTTGTATTTTTATGGGTGTGGGGAGCAACCCATCGTGTCCCCATCCCCATACAGCCCTCCGTCACGCGGGGTGCCCCTTTTGTTTATGTCTTCATCCTCACCACCACGCTGGGCGGGGGGATCCAAGGGGTCTCAGCAGTTGACGCGCCGTCAATTCTGCTCATTGTTTATTTGGCTGAGATCATTCCATCCCGAGCCCACATCCCACACCTCTCTCACCTCTCCCTACATCCCACTCCTGCCATGGAGTATATATTCATTTCACAACTTCTTTTTTTATGGACTCTACCGGTACTACATTCCTAGGTCGTTTATTGATGTTACAGCTTTTTACCCTTACAGTGACACCCCTGGCACGTACATAGTTTACTGACGAAGGCGTGCCAATGGAGGCCTCATCGACGACATCTGGCGGTATTGAAAAAGCTGAACACACACTCACACAAACACACATACACACACACACACACACACACACACACACACACACAGACCAAAAAAATAAATAAATAAACAAGGAACGAGACAGGTCGAAACAGCAATGTTGGCTGGGCCGCAAGACGACACGTGGCTTCACCTACGAGGCGTTGAGAGAAAAGTGAGTCATTTGAATGCACTCGGTAAGGCGAGCCGCTGTGTCTGCGCCCCTCACATATTCGGAGATGAATCTTCGTGAGCCTTAGATGAGTTACGGTCACTTTTCTCGCGTATATTTTTCAATATTTCCACGGAAACAAAGGAATGTATTCCTCACCATCTGTTCACACGTGCCCGCGCACACACACACACACACACACACACACACACACACTGTTACGGCCCGCCCGTAACATACTCCACTACGAGTACCATCACCTCCTTCGCTTGCTACCTCGTTCGCCACCTCTCCACCTCCCCTCCACGTCACCGTCTCATGAAGCCCCGCTACTGTCCCGATGTTGGATTCACGCGGCTCCATTCGACTTAAGCGGAAGTGTTAAGCGAGCTCCCTGATTTTTGGAAGCTAGTCGAGGTCAAGGCCTCAACCAGTGAACACACCGCCTCTTGGAATACCATGGGATCCACATCACCCAGCACTTCACCACTGCGACACCTCATAAGTATCACTTCCCCTCGTCCCGTTTTTTCCACATTGCCTCCAAATAAGATTAGTATTATTGTTAGGTAATATTAAGTTGGGTTCTTTATTGTTATATTTATTTGTGTGTTATATCTATATGTGTATGTCAGTTTCATGTGTGTTTTGTTATTGGGTTATTAAGTAGCTTCTTAAGTGCCCCTTTGCATATCCTCACCAGTAGAACCTGCAGTGTTTTTTTTTTTTTTTTTTTTTTTGTCATTGTTCACCGGCTCACCGATGGCAGTCTTACCCATTTAACCGGTGAACGTAACACACATACTCACTACGCACACACTCACTCACTACGCACTGTTACGGCCTGTCCATAACATACTCCACTACCATCACCTCCTCCACTTGCTACCTCGTTCGCCACCTCTCCACCTCCCCTTCCACGTCACCGTCTCATGAACCTTCCACGTCACCGTCTCATGAATCTTCCACGTCACCGTCTCATGAAACCCCGCTACTGTCCCGAAGTTGGATTCAAGCGGCCCCATTCGACTCAAGCGGAAGTGTTAAGTTGAGGGATCCACCTTACCCAGCACTTCACCACTGCGACACCTCATAAGTATCACTTCCCCTCGTCCCGTTTTTTCCACTCCATATAGGATTAGTATTATTGTTAGGTATTAAGTTGGGTTCTTTATTGTTGTATTTATTTATGTGTTATATGTATATGTGTGTCATTTTCATGTGTTTCAAGTTGTATCTCTGTGTATGTCAGTTTCATTGTTATTGGGTTATTAAATAGCTTAAGTGTCCCCTTTGCATATCACTAGTTGAACCTGCAGTGTTTTTTTAAGTTATTGTTCACCGGCTCCCCGATGCCAATCTTACCCATTTCACCGGTGAACGTAACAGCACACTCACTCACTACGCACCCACTCACTCACTACGCACTAATCACTACACACTACGCACTAACTCGCTCACTCACTCACTACACACTCACTACGCACTCACTCACTCACTACTCGCTCACTCACTCACTCACTACACACTACGCACTAACTCGCTCACTCACACATTACACACACACACTCACTCACTCACTAACTACTCACTCACTCACTACTTACTTACTCACTACTCACTTACTCACTAGTCACTCACTCACTACTCATTACTCACTCACTATTCACCACTAACTACTCACCACTCAC
Source organism: Portunus trituberculatus (assembly GCF_017591435.1). Lineage (NCBI taxonomy): Eukaryota > Metazoa > Arthropoda > Malacostraca > Decapoda > Portunidae > Portunus > Portunus trituberculatus. The sequence continues at coordinate 30,475,955 of NC_059291.1, forward strand.
TCACTCACTACTCACTACTTCACCACTCACTCACTACTCACTACTTCACCACTCACCACTCACTACTCACTACTTCACCACTCACTCACTCACTACTCACTACTTCACCACTCACTCACTCACTACTCACTAACTTACTACTCACTCACTACTCATTCACTCACTCACTACTCACTTATTACTCACAACTCACTAACTTACTACTCACTCACTACTCATTAACATACTACTCACTCACTCACTCACAACTCACTAACTTACTACTCACTCACTAACTTACTACTCACTCACTCACTCACTACTTACTACTCACTCACTACTCACTAACTTACTACTCACTCACTCACCACTCACTCACTCACTCACATCTGTTTTCTTACTTCGTGGTTTGTTTTATTTTTTTGTTCACTTATTATTTATTTATTTTCCATTCTAGCACATAAGTTGGCTACTAATTTCACCCTTTCATCTCCTTCACTGACATTAAGTTCTCTTTCTCTTCTTTTATTTCACATGTCGTCACACTATTTTTGAGATAGATGCCTCGAAACATCTACGGGTGCAAAGGATCAGGCGTAAAATAAAGCCTGGACTTCTTTTCTTTGCTTCCTAGCAGTGCCATTCAAACCAGTGGTCACCATCAAGATTCGGCGACCTTCTCTCACCATCACCTCTCCACCGCAACTTACCAAACGCTCCCACACCTCTTTTTCACCACCGTTCCCCAGCCAACACCGCCACGTGGATCAGAGAGACTTGGAGTCTTTCCTTGCTTCCAAAAGATACCTTTACCAAAATACATTTGTCTCGTTCCAAAGCTTTCTCTTGTTTCTTCCTTTCTTCTGTCTTTGATCTCTCGGTCACCTCACTTTACAGACATGGAGTGAACACAACTAACCCATGGAGTGAACACAACTAACCCACACAGTCATGACACATACATCCCTTCACAAACGGTCCAGCACTAACTCGATGCACTTCACCAAATACATATCACATAGCAGGATAAATGGACACAACCACGCATAACACAGTAAGACAAATAGACATGAGTACAAAGGAATCCAGACCCACGTGTATCAAGGCCTGTATACTGTGGAAAGAAAAATATATGACTATACATATAAAAAACTTAACCCACACACCCACACACCCACCCACTCAAACTCACATCAGTCATTATATTCACTGGAGTGGCGTGAGTGTTATCATGGTAACATGGATATCTTCATGACACAGCAATGATAATCTGTAGCCTCAGGATGTCAGTGTGAAGGCTTCGTGCCCTGCACTTCAGCGAGGTGTACTTCACGGCGCCACTGGTAATTGCTGCACAGGTACACTGACAGGTAATCGTGTAATATTGACGACAATTAGTACATCAGGATCAACAACATCAATCGTAACAAGAATAATAATAATACGAAGAAGAGTAATACTTATATAATGATGACGATGATGATGATGACGATGATAATAATAATAATAATAATAATAACAATAATAATAATATTATTATTAACAACAACTTAAATCGGAACGGTACTACTTTATTGATACCATTAGAATCATCATTACGGTCACCGTGATATTATCATCGTCACCATTCTCATCATTATAATTACTTTCATCACAAGCACCAACGCTAACATTACTATCATTACCCTCGTTGCTGTCGTCTCATAAGTGGCAATCAAGTCCTTACGGCAAGACACAACATTCACAAGTACAAGCAAGCAACAATTAACCCTTTTAGTACCAGGACGCGTTTCCATATACATTCTAGGTACGATATTGTAGTGCATACAGCTTCATAAACTTGTGTGGGAATTAAAATAGTGAAGACTGTGGCCATTAATCTTCTGACCTTGATACACCCTGCCTAATGTTAATAAAACTGTCTAGTCATACCCACAACTCAAAGTAAACATACGTCACAGTAATGAAGGGGTTAAAAACAGAGCAAAATAACGAAATAAATAAGATAAAAGAGAAACAAAACACAAAAGCTCAGATCCATTTACGATTACGATACACACAATGTCTTTATGTAGATAATATTCACTAAGACTACAAGGCAGCCTTAAAAGTTCCGACTAGAATATTTATTTGTTCCATTTACCTTCTCCCCTTCTTTTTATGGAAATGTTAGGAGTGGGTGGCCTTACACAACCTGGCGGCGAGGAGAGCCCTGTAGGAGAGCGGGAGGCATGTCCATACATTGCAGGTTCGCCACCATTATCCTGCTGTCTTTGTTATGTTAATGTTATTTTCTGCTGTACTTCGCTCCCCAACCGCTCACTGCCTTTGTTGTGGCGCGCGACACAGCCCCCCCACATCTCTCTCTCTCTCTCTCTCTCTCTCTTATACAGCTGGTCAGACATGAGTTACGCCGACTCACTGGCGTACTGAGCCACATCATGAGATAATTATGAGGGAATCAGACGTCCCAGATGAGGGTGCTGCGACCATTGCTGACTCCGTGTCCCGCCCCTGGCCTTCCCCTGCACCACGGCGAAGTTAACTTAGCTCTGGTTATGGTTATAGTCTCTCTCTCTCTCTCTCTCTCTCTCTCTCTGCAGGTTCCTCCAGCAGACCCCAAACGGAGAAGTAAATTGAGCAGACACACACCAGCCGGCCAATTGAACACCACCACAGCGACGCATGAAGGGCCTACCAGCAGCTCCTTCCTTCGTCAGTATATCTCCTCTTCCTCCCTTCCTTTCATTCCCCTCTCCAACATGTCCCTCCCCCTCCTCCTCTTCCTCCTGCTGCTTCTAGTCCCCAGTCACCTCACTCTACAATGCGAGAACATCCTGTCCCTTGTTTCCAACCCCCACCACCTACCTCACTTCAATGTCAAAACCTCTCTCTCTCTCTCTCTCTCTCTCTCTCTCTCTCTCTCTCTCTCTCTCTGTATTTTCACTCTCCTATGATCTCTACTCATATATCTGTCCTCCTCATTTTCTTTCTTCCTTCTACTCCTTCTCCTCCTCCTCCTCTTCCTTTTCTCGTTTTATTTATTCTTCCTTTATCTCCATTCACGTCGCAGTCATCCTCTGTCATCCCTCTCCATCCCTTACCTTCAGATTCCCCTTTTTTTTTTTTCCACCTTCCTACCCACCTTTCAATCTTCTCTTATCCTTCTTGCCTCTCCCTCCTATAGCGCTCCCTCTAATACTAAAGCCCCCCCCACCCTCACATGCCCTCAGCCTTACCAACAACACTCCTCCTCTTTCTCTCTTTCTCTTTCTCTCTCTCTCTCTCTCTCTCTCTCTCTCTCTCTCTCTCTCTCTCTCTCTCTCTCTCTCTCTCTCTCTCGGCCTGGTCTTCCTCATTCGTCTTCATCACTTTCTTCACCTTCTCACGTCACTCATCGCCGTCCTCCCTTGTTTTGTTATGCCGCTTCACACTCTGTTCCCCACAAAGGCCGCGCTTCTCCTTGGTCTGAGTTGCTGAAGTTCCTATACTTTGCTGTGTAGCTGCATGTCTTCGTCTCCCTCGTCTATGTGAGTGTTGCCTTTCTTCTGCGTTATGATGCTGCAAAGTGTGGTTCAGCTCAGGAAGTCGAGATGTGTGTGTGTGTGTGTGTGTGTGTGTGTGTGTGTGTGTGTGTGTGTGTGTGTGTGTGTGTGTGTGTGTGTGTGTGTGTGTGTGTGTTTTGTTTATCTCAACATTAATCATCCTCCCCCTCCCCTGCCCGTGTCCTAGGCAGATCTGTGGGTCATCAGTCATCAATGTATTGAATTACAACCATTAATTCACTGTTCACTACTAATGTCCGAAACTCATGAAAAACTAATGTCTCACTCGTGATTAATTAATCTTCGGCTGTGCATCGTTAGTGTAACCCTCGTCAGCATTCACTCGTTTTCATTCATGCCATGTATATTTTGTTTAATGTTGTTGTTATTTTCTATTTGCATCTTTGAAAATCACTATCTGTTTTCATATCCCTCATATCTAAGTGATTGTTCAGCCACAGCTGCCAAAAAGCATGCTATGGCAACGATAAATATCAAAATAAGACCTTTTTTGTCTACATTTTTTTTTTTTTTTTTTGAGGGAGAAAAGGGAAAAATATGTTGTAACTTTAAGTGAACAAGTGAAACCGACTGAGGAAAATGTTTGTGGAGTGAACTGTCAGAAAACACTATCTTTTGGCATTTTATCCTCAAATACAAAACGTCACTATCCCTTCCAACTCTCACCGAGTAACAATGTAACAATACTGGCAACCTGGCAATACTATCCTGACTAACGCTGCGGGCCGGCTAGAGCTGGTGTGTGAGCGGGTGGCCTGACTCAAGCCCCAGTCCCCAGGTGCCCAGGTCTTCCCTTCCTCCCTCGCCTTATCTCCTCAAAGTATTAGCTTTGGCCCTGGCGCAGCCTAGACTAAACCCTCCTCACTTTGTTTGGTCGTCTCGTCCCTTCCCTCCCCCTTGCTCCGGAATGTCCGCCCACGTCTGGCCCTCCCTTCCCTTCACTCGACCTTTTCCCTTCTTTGAGCCCCTCATCGGCCCACAGGATCCCCTTATTTACACAGTCGTACCATTGCTGAGTTTCCCTCATTCTCCTAAATCCCTCAGTAGGCGGCCTATGTTTCCTCTCTTCTTTATCTCTTCCAACTTGTCCTCTTCACTTCCTTCCTTCACTCCAGAATCCTTCACTTACTGCCCTAACTTCATTACATTGGCTCTGTGTGTCAGTAAAGTCCCCGCACTGTGTCGTCAAACACTAGGCAGTGGTTCATGCGTTCCTCGGCTCACCGTTTGGCTCATTAACGTTGCACTGATGGCACTCTTTCCATCCTCCAGCACCTTTCTTCCACTCCACATCCTCTCACGGTTCCTTTCACCCTGTCTCAGCCACACCGCTCTAAGTTTCACGTAATAGCAACATTCAATGGACGTTTTGGTAATCTCTCTTCTAGCGTGTGTGTGTGTGTGTGTGTGTGTGTGTGTGTGTGTGTGTGTGTGTGTGTGTGTGTGTGTGTGTGTGTGTGTGTGTGTGTGACCACTTGGCCGACTTACTAAAGAGAGGGGAGCAAAAACGACCTGACTCGAGGAAAGTTTCAGGTCCAAGGCTTGACGACTCGCTCTACACCAATACCTCCCGTCCGTCCTCCTCCCTCCCGGCAGCCTTTTTACTTCCCTTCCCTTTCCTTCCATTATTTTCCACTTCTCTCCCATTCACTTCCTTTCCCCCAATCTAAACTGCCTTTTTTTATGTTCTTCCATTTCACTACGTCCTATACTTCTTTCCTTCCGATTCCTTTTCTTAGTTATGTTTTTTATTCATCCTTTCCTCTTTATTCTATTCTTCTTTTTTTTTGCATACACTTCCGTACTCTTTCTTTTCAATTTCAATATTATTATTGTTTTCATTATTATCTTCTAGTTCACTTCTGATTTCCCTCCATGAACTTTTCTTCTTTCTCCCTCTTCTCCCTTCCATTTCCCCTCCCTTTGCTTACCTTACCCTCAGAGGGGAGAGGTTTTGGGTTACCTCTCCGTCTGTCCCTATACGACGGCTATGGGAATAAGAGGAGAGTAGCGTCTGTGTGCACATGTTAACGTATATATGAAGAACCAAAGCCACTCCAAGCACATACAATACATAGCCCTATAGTTCATGGAGGCACAGTCAAATCCTATGGTCGAGTATCAGTTCACATTGACTTTCATTGCAGATAGTCTTCTCTTCTCTGACTTGTTTCTAATCTATTGTTTGGTCTTGCAAGGCGATCGTCAATAGATCAGAAGACTCGCGATGAAGACTGAGAAACGACCCAAGTGAAATATAATAAAGGTGAGTATAGAAAGTTATTGATTTTAATCTCTTTTATAGGATAATCAATAAGCACGGGATAAAAAATGGATGACTATCTAATATATGTTTAATGGTAATTTATCAGCATATCAAAGAGAACAAATATGAAATAAATGATTGGTTCGATGTTCTGTTTTATGTTCGATGTTTGTTTTATTTTATCACTCATTTATTTACCTTTTATAATTATAACGTTGTATTTCTATTGTGCATCAGAAAAAAAAATCTTCATTGATTGTAAAAAATTGTAACTATTAATGCAAGTTAAATATTGTTATGGTTCGAATGCTTTAATGTTTGTTTGCAAATTTCTTCACAGTAGCCGGTAAACGGAGCAAGACACACACACTCTCTCTCTCTTTCTCTCACCCAATCTCTGGCTCGCCACTACAATTTTTGAACAGGACTGTCTGTGGAAGAGTCTGGCGTGGCCTCACCTCGCTTCAGCCGCGCGCCGCCACTCCAGCACCAGACAAGGCCGCTGGACACATCACACCGCTCCCAATAATGTCAAGAAAGAGGACACCCGAGACACGCCGCCCGTCCAGCCTCGCCCAGTCCTCCATGCCACGCCAAGACCAGAGAAGGGGGGGAGGTAAGGGGCAGTGATAGAAGCGCCTTCCCCTTCCCCATCACCTGAATGTTTAGGTGACGGGGCTTACGTGAATTTGTGTTTTTAGCATATGGAATAATTAAACAATGATAACACCGTCCTAAATATTATTATGGTGAAAATTTAATTCCATGGAAAGAGTTTTAATATTTATGTATTTATGAATTAATTTTGATACAGATGATCAGTGACAAGTGAAAATGAGAGTAGTCGGGATTACATTATATAATTATTGGGTATTCATTGATTCATCAAATTTAAACCATTGAAAATTAAAAAAAACATTCGCTTTTGGCGCGAATAAAGGTGTCAGGCAACCCACGAGCTGTCGAGGTTCATAATGCAAACCACCACCACCACCACCACTGCTGCCGCTGCCGCCGCCCCCACCACCACCACCACCACCACCACCACCACCACCACCGCCGTCGCCGCCGCCGCCGCCGCCGCCACCACCACCACCAGTAAATCACACTGCACCGTCATGTCCACTTTAAAAGCATCAACAAGACAGAAGAAAACAAGAGTGGCAGCATGAGGGACAAGGACTGCAGGAAAACAAAAACGAGATGTAAATACGAAGAGGGGAACGGAAGCGCCACAAGAAGAGGAGGGGGAAGTCAGAGCAGGGGGATAAGAAACGAAAAATAATCCGAACAGAAACTGAGTCAAAACTCTTCCTCGAAACTTGAGAAGTAAAGTCGTCGGAAAAGTGAATGCGTGTTCAAAAAAGCGGCTTTCCTTATTTTTTCCCAGGGCGAGGCTGACTCAGGCAGGTGACGCGGCTTCATCCACTTAAATAATGCCCTTGCAAGAACTCAACGCCGTTACCACCCGGAACTATTTCTTTCCCCTCCCCAGCTTTGTCCTATTTCCCTTTACGTAATGATCTATTCTCGACCCACTGCCCTACATGTTGCCACCTGTGATCCTCAACATCTATCCTTCCGACTCCCACTTTTTCATTCTATTACCCCTGCTTCAACAATTCATTCCTCTCTATCATTTTCTGTTTTGACCTCTGTACCCTATACTCTCTCTCTCTCTCTCTCTCTAGGAAGGCCAAGTGGAAAGAAGGTAGATGAAACGCCAGTAACTTGACACTGCTAAAGAAAAAGAGATGTGAGGGGACATGGATGATATAGGGACGATGGGTAAAGAGACGATGACTGAGAGAAGAGGAAGAATGTCAGGGGAAGAAGGAAGGAAGGAAGAGGACGAGCGAGGCAGTACGAATGAGGTGAGTCACTGATTCTCACTCGGGGATTGTTGTAACTTGAGAATACAAAGTCAGTCAGTCTCTCTCTCTCTCTCTCTCTCTCTCTCTCTCTCTCTCTCTCTCTCTCTCTCTCTCTCTCTCTCTTTCCTTGCACACTGGAAATGAAACCGAATAAATATTAATCACTAGCAAAGCAACGAAACAATACCGAATTCTGCAGGTGTCTTGGCTTCACACGGCAGCGGCAACTTCGCAAAATTTAAACTTCTGATTTGAATACGGATGGCTTCCAGTATGTCATCTGTTTTACAAATGACTAAGGACAAAGCGGGAAGAGAAAGAGAGAGAGAGAGAGAGAGAGAGAGAGAGAGAGAGAGAGAGAGAGAGAGAGAGAGAGAGAGAGAGAGAGAGAGAGAGAGAGAGAGAGAGAGAGAGGCGTATCTATACTATACTCAGCCTTTACGTAGCATAAGCCGACGGGACGTTATGCAAATTCGTATAAAACCAGCCGGCAGTAAGTGGGGAGAATTACAGGAAGCATCACACTTCTCCGCCAGCAAGAAGATACTGAAACAGCATCACCGCTGGGAAATCTCACCGATAAAGTTTTCCTCGGTCATAAAGCCCTCCATTCAGGGTATATTCAATAACGCGGAAAGTCCACAACCCATTCCCTCCTTCCCCCAACACCACCACCGGCCTCCCCTCTCCTAAACGAGGCCTGGGTGGAGGAGAGAAGAGTATGGACTGAGGGAGCACTGCAGCAGGGCACTGGGACTCATAACGCGGCTGACAAATAAGGATACCGTAGATTCCTAAGGAAGATGTATATGTATTTCGACTTATAGAAAGATGTTTCTTGCTTTCTGTCCTTGTCCTGTGTCCTGATCAGGTAACGCAGTGTATCACATTCTTTTGTGAACCAATATCTCACTTCACCTCTGAGCCATACTCTTCAGGACGTCAGCAATCATGGACTGCTTCTGTTTTGGGTAACTTTGAAGGACTCCACACGCGTCATTGCACTCAGCGTCAACGTAACCGATTTATCAACGTACTCTTCTCTTGGTCTATCCTTCCTTCCACCATTCCCGTTACAATAAGACATTCTAAGTTAACATACCAGTTGAATTTTTTTCCTTGTTGCCTCTTTGTGTAGTTTCCTAAAGCTAGATTTGTTGTCTAGTAGAAGCGCACGCATACAAATGAAACATGAAGCAGAGTGAGATTTATTTATCATCGCACGGTTTAAGACTCAAATTCTAAAGTTATCTCTGTCTTCGTAACTTTCTTAAACTTCCCACTAATCTGCCGGCACTAGAATTTTCATGCATCGGATTCACCTTCACTTTTGTTCTCAGACTTTATTACGAGTCGTCTCCTGACACGACCCTCGCAGGAATGGTCTGATGTATCCTTTATTTGTCATAATTCGCGACCAGCACTTTATGACTCCCTCTCACGCACCTCCCGTCACTTTGTCATTGCGGCTGAGTAATTTCTCTCTCTCTCTCTCTCTCTCTCTCTCTCTCTCTCTCTCTCTGTGTGTGGGGGGGCATGCTCAACACAAAGAACAAGAAGCACACAAACAGTTCTTCGCATAATTGGTTCATCGGTATAGAAATGTAATACAAAACCTATTCACTGCACACAAGGAAATGGAAGCAAACATATGAAAAGCAATTATTTTCTATGACCATTAGCAAGACCTGATAACGCAATGGAAATAAAAGCAATGCCAATTTGAGACAAGGTTATATTTCATAGGAAAGGCGAAGAATTAGAAAAAAAAAAAACCTTTTGATACTCTCGACGGTTCCTTGGCGGCACGAAGAACACCGCCTCTCTGCTGACTGAGCTAATAACATGTGTTTATGAGACACTGTACCCACCTGCCTGTTGCCTCACGGGCGACACTACTCAACTGTTTTCCGATAATCATCCAATCTCTCTCTCTCTCTCTCTCTCTCTCTCTCTCTCTCTCTCTCTCTCTGTGCTGCAGCTGCTTTGCAACTTTTATCTCCCTCTCACATAATGACCGTTCTATTTCTTTTTGCTATTTTTGTGCATTTAATTATTCTCTCTCTCTCTCTCTCTCTCTCTCTCTCTCTCTCTCTCTCTCTGCTCAGAAACACGTCTTCTTCTCACATAATGATTGCCTTCTTTTTTTGTTTATTTATCCTCTTTATTATTCCGTCTTTGTCCTCGTCCATATTTCATCCCTTTCATCCCTCATCTCTTTTGCTTTTTCCTTTAAAGCATTCCTTTATGCGAGATAATTACTCATCATCTTTGGTTCAGTTGCGTCTCTCTCGCTTCGTTCTGCCACTCACTCAACACACTCACTTATTCAATCCCACTCGACAGAACTCATGATGTTCCTCATCAATCACACTTTTGCCATCACAAAACTGAAATGCTTCTCTCTAAACTAAACTTTCTGAGAATCTTTGTCCTCGCAGGTTTCAGCCTTTCTTCTTTGTTACCCGTATATACTTTTTTTTTTGAATATATGAAAATATTCTGCTTTCCATGATCAAAATTTTAATTGAATTTCACTACTGCCGTAAAATCCGTGACCTATGATGTTGTCCTCACTCTTTCCAATAATGAACAGAGGAAAAATAATAATATTCTTCCATACGACGGTAATTTTTCCTCTTTTACACTATCCTTCGACATTCTATTCAAGTTTTCCTCGCTCCTAATCTTTCTTAATACCTCTTTTGTTCCAGATCGGCTTCTTTTCACTTCTCCTTCCTCCACTTCCAGTAAGTTCTTCTCTTATACTAAAACAACTAACAGGGAGGGCGTCACGTCCTTTCTTGTATTCTCTTTATACGATTTTTATCAGTAAAAAAGAAGAAACAATAGCTCGAGGATGCATGCCCATTTATTACATTCTCTCTCTCTCTCTCTCTCTCTCTCTCTCTCTCTCTCTCTCTCTCTCTCTCTCTCTCTCTCTCTCACTATTCCCCCCTCGGCATATCGGTGTTTATTGGTCACACTTTCAAACTTTCCTCCTTAGACTTCCCAATAACAAACGTCTTTAGTTATCACCTCCATGCTAACAATCGCAGGGAAGGAAAATGAAAGAATAAAGAACATAAGTTTGCATGGGCACGGCAGCGTGTCCCGTGGTGACACAAGGAAATCTACCCGCCTCCTCACCGAGGCGTCATGCACAGTGACGCAAGTAACAACTGCACAGGTTCCGCGGAGCGTACTACGTACGTACCGTACACTCAGAGTATAAGGTATGTTGCACGTTTGGATTTATATTTACGTAGAGAATATACATATGCATACATATACATATAAACGCGCACTCAAACACCGCAGCCTTAACAAATTTCACTCCAAAATGTCTGGCAACACAAAATTCTAAATTCCGCGCAAAGAAAAAAAAAAAAAAAAAATGCATGAACAACGTTGTGTCGCGAACTGGTGAATTACCTGGAGCGGCAGCAGTGAACATTTTTTTTTCTAACTTCAGCTCTTGTCCTGTCCAGTGTATAAAATGTTAACCAATATTTACATGAATAATTATTATAAATACTGCGGCCTCCGTCTCTACTGCTGCTTCCTACATACGAGAGGCCAGGTGTTCATACCCTACGCAGATAGATAGATAGATAGATACATAGATATTTATTGACCACAAATATACATACATAGGAACTGTACAAAGCATTTTGTTTTTATATCTATTGATCTTTAAAATTTCGTTTCATTATTAAACTAGTGTTTATAATTTGCAGTCCGCAATTAGGCATTTCAGTAAAATTTTACATAAAAAGAAACCCAAAGCCGATAAACATCAAAATAAAAACTACACTAGGTTATTGTAACACATGCATCTCAAACATATCATGCAGGAAAAATATTAATCTAAAAGCAATCTCTAAAGTAAAGTAAACTCTAAACCAGAGGGACATTAAGTAAAGTAAACTCTAAACCAGAGGGACATTAAGTAAAGTAAACTCTAAACCAGAGGGACATTAAGTAAAGTAAACTCTAAACCAGAGGGACATTAAGTAAAGTAAACTCTAAACCAGAGGGACATTAAGTAAAGTAAACTCTAAACCAGAGGGACATTAAAGCACAATGATAACCTCGCTAAAAACTATTCATTAAGACAATAGTTAAGCATCACCTATAGGTAGAAAAGAAACTTTAAAAGAAACTCTAAAAGAAACTCTAAAATAAAGAAAACAATAAAACATCGAGACATTAACACACAATACATATATATATATATATATATATATATATATATATATATATATATATATATATATAAGCCTGGCTAAAATCCTCTGCAATAAAATAATGTTGTACGACACACCAGACCAGACATAAAACATTTAGCAATAAGGCAAATTAAGAAAAAAAGTGTAGTAGCATATATATATATATATATATATATATATATATATATATATATATATATATATATATATATATATATATATATATATATATACATACAACATTTAGGCGGACATCAATGGTAAACAGACAATAATGAGTGAATAGTTTTTGCAGCAACTTGCGGTTCTTTTGTCATAAGTTCTTGCCATGATACAAAGTGGTGGTGTTCTCGCAGTTGCTGTGTGAGGGGGCAAGACTCCACCACGTGCGGTTCAGTCTGTACCTCTCCGCACGAGCAGAGCTGTTCTTCCACGGGAAGGCGCTCTCTGCCCCACCAATTCCACTGTCCTGTCTTTACCGCTAAATTATGCCCGCTTACACATAAATAATATTCTATGTACATCACAATACATTTCTGCGTCAAATATAATTCGTGGACAGAAACATCGGGATTAAGGGATACATATGTCGCCCTTCTAGAGGAACTGGATGCACCACAGCTGCTCTTAGGGCACTAATTGCCTCATCAATATTATCCTTATCTTGAGAGATGAGATCAGAGATAAATCTTCCCGTTGGTGTGTTTGCTTCCCTCACAAGTCTACCGAATGTGACCATGGATCGTCCTTCTTTTCTCGCCGCCGTAACAAAGCTCGCAGGGGTGGTAATCCCAGTTCCAAGTAACATAGTTCATTACAGGTCGTCATACGCATACCTAATAATTGTTTGATGCTCCAATTATATAGTTTTATAACTGGCATAAGATCACAATTTAACCACGACTCACACCCATAAAGTACGGTCGACATTAGCGCGGCATCAAATATTCGTCTCTTCATATAAAACGGAGTATTTCTGTTCTATTTTACAAAGGAAGTCACCTGAGTCCAGGTGAGGGTGGGAAGTGGCTGCCTCATCTGACTTTGTGAGACAAACACCGTAATGAAAGGCAACATTCACACTCTGCACCTGACACCAGAGGTCGGCACACGACCACCACCTCCGGTCGACCAGCAGTCTTCCGGGGATCAGCAAACACCACCATTGCGATGCGCGGCACAAATGGATGCTGCCTGTGTTGGAAAAAAAATGTCAATAAAAGCTCCCTTTGTTTAAGAACAAAAAAAGTTTGTATTCCTGCAAAGTAAGAGTCTCACTATTATCTGTTCCTCTCTTACACACAACGCAATGTTCTAGTACCTGGCTGGGGAGCGTGTGCTCTGAGACGATGATCTTTCATAGTGCCACGCGAGCCAACCTTAGCCCGGGTGCACAGACACCGGCAGAGGAGCTAATCTCACCTGGGAACTGTGTGATTTAAAACTATTATAATCCACGACGATGACCATCTCTGCGCCTCGCTCACACCTCCGCAACATTTATTCACCGAACTTGATGAACGTCGCCTTCCATCACACAACACCAATACTTGTACACATCAAAGATAGATGAGACACGAGCCCCCACCACTTAACTCCCTTCCATCCCCCACTCCCCATGTGCACCCCAGGAGCCGGGCAAGCTGCTGCACCACATAGACGCTGCAGGAAGTTTGCAAGCACTGGACGAGGACATTGATTTATACAGCCGTCCTGGTCAATGTATCGCCAGCTTTTGTAATAACTATCACCATAAATCCACTCCATTGCCTCTGATTACATCTGAAATAGAGCAGACCTGAGACGCATAGGCGACACGGTCACACCATGAGTCTCCGCCCTGACAACTCAATATACGTGCACGTTAAATTACCCAGCTAGGAGGCCGCTCACCCCTTGCCGTCCCGCTGTATGGCACACGCCACATCCCGTACACCCAAACACTCATGTCTCTTGCATTGCCCCTACACACAAGATTTTCTAAACATTATTTTTTAGCTGAGTTTAGCTAGTCGTTATTGTTTCATAGGTCTTTCCACCTCAGTTTATGTAAACCTGCACGTATTTATCAGACATTCCTATCTAACGAACCTAAGACTCTGACTGCACTGTGCTCGTCCTGGCCCGGCAGTCCATGACCTTATGCCATAACACCTGTCCTGAATACCTTGCACTCTGTACATCTCGAGTCAGGGCCTGAAAGCACCACCTCTGATATTCCTTTACAATAATAGCAGTCAATATGCGCAATTGTCATCTGCAAACAAGATCACCTGAGACAGCGCCCAGGTGCTACATGGCAGAGAGAGAGAGAGAGAGAGAGAGAGAGAGAGAGAGAGAGAGAGAGAGAGAGAGAGAGAGAGAGAGAGAGAGAGAGAGAGAGAGAGAGAGAGAGAGAGAGAGAGAGAGAGAGAGAGAGAGAGAGAGAGAGAGAGAGAGAGAGAGAGAGAGAGAGAGAGAGAGAGAGAGAGAGAGAGAGAGAGAGAGAGAGAGAGAGAGAGAGAGAGAGAGAGAGAGAGAGAGAGAGAGAGAGAGAGAGAGAGAGAGAGAGAGAGAGAGAGAGAGAGAGAGAGAGAGAGAGAGAGAGAGAGAGAGAGAGAGAGAGAGAGAGTCATGATTAATTCTGACCTTTGCACACGGATAATGAATTCAATAACATGAAAAGCAAGACAAACAACAACAATAATGATTACGATAATAACAATGATAATAGTAATAATAAAGATAATAAAGATAATAATAATAATAATAATAATAATAATAATAATAATAATAATAATGATAACAATAATAATAATAATAATAATAATAATAATAATAATAATAATAATAATAATAACAATACTCACAATGATAATGATAACAACAACAACAACAATAATAATAATAATAATAATAATAATAATAATAATAATAATAATAATAGTAACGGCAATAACAATAATACCATATCAAAATCACTATCGTTAACACTACTAACATTACTGTACTGCTACTATTATCATTATCATTGTGATCATGACAATTATCACAAAGCAGCGCCGGATGATGCTTGCTCTTTGTCGGAACGGAGCATACATACAGCTTTGTTCCGGCTTGTCAGCTATTGCCTACATATGTGTTGTAGTATTCATACTACATAGAATCCCCACCCGCTTCACCACCCCAACGAAATAGAAAAAAAAAGAAGAAAAAAAGATTATACGCCTGGAATGCCGTTTTATTTTGTCATGCGGGAAGCTTGCGCCATTCCGCTTCTTTTACGCGAAGCTAAAAGGACACTTCACAGGCGGCGGGCGAACGTCGACCTGATGGAACATTTCAGCTGACTATTATTTCAAAAATTTTCAAATAGTAACTCCAAAGATACGAGTATGATGCATTCGTTTTAAAAGCTAGCATATCCCTTTTGTTTGGCAGTTTTGTTATCTCTCTCTCTCTCTCTCTCTCTCTCTCTCTCTCTCTCTCTCTCTCTCTCTCTCTCTCTCTCTCTCTCTCTCTCTCTCTCTCTCTCTCTCTCTCTCTCTCTCTCTCTCTCTCTCTCACTTACATCACCTGTATGAATCCCACAACACAGCATTCACATCCACCGCGTGAGTTCTTTTTTCATTATAACACACACGCATTTAAAAATAAAATATTGTTTCTATATTAACTATTAACATTGAAGAGGAGGAGAAAGAGTAAGGAAAAGGAAAAGGAGGAAAAGTGTTAAGGATTCGTCAGAGGAAGATGCAGGTACTTACAGTGGTAAGTAAAGCAGGGTGTGTGAGGAGTTTGAAGCCATATCCTCATCCTTCCCGCTTTTTCTATACTCAGCCTCATCCCGCCCCTTCCTTCCATTCACTGCTATAATCATACCCGTTGCCTGACATGTGATCCTCCTCCCTACTTTTGTCTGGTGTGTGTGTGTGTGTGTGTGTGTGTGTGTGTGTGTGTGTGTGTGTGTGTGTGTGTGTGTGTGTGTGTGTGTGTGTGTGTGTGTGTGTGTGTGTGTGTGTGTGTGTGTGTGTGTGTGTGTGTGTGACGGGAAGAAGGATATCCATACATATATTTTTCCTAATAACCAAAGGCTTTAATAACTTTCAACGGCAAAAAAAAGAAAACTAATTAATTAACTTCTAAGTCATAAGTTAAGCTTCATAATAAAAATTTCAATAAGATATTTTTTTCGCACTGATTATTAAACAAACACACAAAAAAGTTCCTTAAAATAATGGGTCGTAAAGTATTTTTGTTTTGTGTTTCATCAGAAGCTATGGATGTTCCTGGAAGTTCAAAAGTTTGTATCAATGACTTTTACCTCTCGTCTCGTTCAGGTAGTTAGCGAATGCGGTAACCGTCTGACAGAGTAGTCAGTTACCTTCGTTATCTGTATTTTTTTATATACCTCTAGTGTTTATACTTTATTTTACATCTGTTCTATAACATTATTTCAGACCACAGCCGTTCCCTATTTCCTTTATTACGTGTTTTGAGCATTTATTTGATCTCATTCCTTCTCATTTTTATCCTCACATGTAGCATGAATTTAAATGATTCTGGTCAACAAACTATTTTCCTCCTTTTTCTTATTCTGTCTACATTATTTTTTTTTCTTCTCCACCAATACTTCCTGGATTCACCATTAGGCATCTCTTTCTTTTCCTTTGGTCTCATACACTTCCATTCTTCTTCATACACTGACACTTCATCCGCAACTTCAGTCATCTTTCATCTCTATACCTTGCCGTTTAAGTCTTTCTCCACACCCTCATCCATCTCTTTAGTCGTCAATTCACACTTTATCCTCAACCTCATTCATCTCCTTAGTCGTCTATTTCTACCTCCTTGTTAACCTCCTCCATCATTATCGTCCTCGCCTTCCATCCTGCCTCCTCATTCACATACTAACTTTCTTTCGACATCCCTCAAAATCTATTTTTCTACGCCTTGTTTACTTTTCATTCCTTACCTCTCCACTCTCTCTAGTGTTTCTCATCCTGACTCTTCAAAGACATCGATTCCTCCTGCTTCGCTCCTTTCCATTCTCCCCATCTCATCTCCTGCTTCTGTGCTTCCTGTGTAAGCCTACCTGGGAAAGAGGGACTGGCAGTTAACTGGTTCAGCGTCCTCGTTTCAGTGGCACGCAGTTTTGTTGGTTTACTTTTAGAGTGACAAGTAATCATTGCTTTTCCTACAATGAGACAGAATTTTACCGTTATCTTTTTGCAGTGATGTTCAATTTGTTCCATGTCAGCGCTGAGTTACATTTTATATTACTCTTTCTTTCATATAAAAGAAATGTAATGAAGTTTCCTCACTCTTCCTTTAGTATTCAAAAAGCTGATTAACTTTTCTCTTTACTCACACATATTTTCTCTGCCTTTCTCGCGTCAATAATTTTATTCAGCTTTTTTGTTTTAATATTGCTTGCACGCCATCCTCACGCAGGCAGCAAGGGAAACATATATGTAAATGCAAATAATACTAAAATGCACAAAATTAAAAATGCATCAGGTAAGGCTGAACACCGGAACGAGTTAATGTGTAACAAGACTCCCAAGACTGTAAGCTTATTATGAAAATTTCCTCACTGAGCACACCTGGGAGGCACCTGAGAAGCACCTCGCACCTGTCGCACGGGTGTTCCTTCCAACACCTACCATCTTCTCCATCATTCTCTATGAACGTCCTCCCTCACACAGTTTTCACTTTAGGGTTGTGCGAGATTTGAATTATTTGTCTTCGCTACACATTTATCTTTCCTCTTCTTTCTTCCTTACCTTAAAACATGAGAAGGAAATATACTGGTGTTGAGTTATAAAGGATTACAATACACACACACACTCTCTCTCTCTCTCTCTCTCTCTCTCTCTCTCTCTCTCTCTCTCTCTCTCTCTCTCTCTCTCTATCTATCTATCTATCTATCTATCTATCTATCTATCTATTACAAGGGCACAACTCTTCTATTTCTGTTCTTCTCTCTCTCTCTCTCTCTCTCTCTCTCTCTCTCTCTCTCTCTCTCTCTCTCTCTCTCTCTCTCTCTCTCTCTCTCTCTCTCTCTCTCGCTCTCTATCTATCTATCTATCTATCTATCTATCTATTACAAGGGCACAACTCTTCTATTTCTGTTCTTCTCTAGTAGTTGTGGATTAAAACCTTCCCAGTTCTAGGAAAGGATCGTCTCGGAGGGGCAGGGGGTCACCGCTGTCTTGTATGTAACTCGTGTAATCTCCGTCTCGCCGATCTTCTTGTTTCCCTCCAGCACTCACGAATTATCTTGTTTTACTTTCACTTCTTCCTGCGATGCAAACGAATTTTTGGAAAGGAACCACATATCCAAGTGTAAAAGTATTGAGCGAAGATAACTGCGACGTACTCAATAGATTTATGTATACGGAAGAACACATTACTATCATCATGCAAATAAGAAGACAGTGAAAGAGAATTTGAGAGAAGTTAACGCAGACACATGAACACTTCCTCCCTTTCAAGAAATTCTGTCGCAAACAAAAAGAAAAAAAAAGAGGTTTGACTGGCAGCTGAACATTAAAGGAAAATATGACTAAAATGTTCAATATTACTAAAAACATTTACACACTTCGTTCTCCAAGTAGGCTTGTTTGTGGGTTGGCTACTGCATCTATATACACTCGTACACTAAGAGACATTTAAGATGCGATACTTCTCTTCTTTTCAGGATTTTCTATGCCTTGTTCCAGCAATAAAAGTGGCAAAAATAAGTTTCACGTTAGCATCAACAACAGTGTCATCCGTCCCATATGTACATGTTTCTTGCCAGCACTAAGCTTACCAGAACATCCCCTCGGCGGCCACTGCAGCACCCGCCAGCACATCTGTAGCAAATATTGACCCACTCAGGTCGCTTAACATGTCCGCACAAGCCGCTGCGTGCCCCAAGATTAGAAACGATTTTTGCACTTCCACACATTGCCTCGATCTGAGAGTCTAAATACCACGTCAGTCAGCCAATATCGACCGTGGCGACAGTTAAAGGTCAAGTTTACGAACGTCCGCTGCCGCCAGCCTGAAGCGGTGCTCCACCTCCCAGATATCGACTAGATTTAGGGCTATTTTCTCCCGGAAGGTGGGAAATCTTCAACCGGTAGTGGACGGGGTGGCGGGCTGCGGGCGGTGGGCTGCGGGCGGCGGGTCCTCAGGTACACTGTTGTCGGGGAAAACTTGGGCGGTATTTCAGAAGGTACTATCGCCCTGTACGATATATGGAGGCTCTATATGGGCTCTCGAGATTGGTTCGCGGCGCGGATCAGGCCAGGTTAACGAAAGTCTGCAGGGAGGCCCGGCGGTCAGGAGCTCGCCACTAATGCCCGCTATTACCAACTGTCGAGGAAGTTTGTTGGTCTTGTTAGGAAGAGCAGTTAGCGCGGGTTATGGCCGACCGCTGGGGGCATCAAGTTAGTTGTAACTGCTTCGGATTGCTTACCCCTTGAACTATGCTGTTATCAATGTTATTGTTATTACTGATCCTCTTGTTGTTATTATTACTACTGTTATTATTATCATAATTATTATTATTATTATTATTATTATTATTATTATTATTATTATTTTTACTATTATTTTTTTTATTATTATTATAATTATTATTACTACTACTACTATTATTATTATTATTACTACTACTATTACTATTATTATATTATTTGCATTATTAATATTATCATTGTTATCATTACTATCGTCATTATTATTATTACTATCATCAAAATCAATATTGTTATCATCACAATTATCATTTTTATCATTATTACTTTTAGCACCATTACTATTATCATTATTATTATTATTAATTATTATTATTATTATTATTATTATCATCATCATCATCATTATCATTAGCAGCACCACCACCATTACCACCACCACGGCATACCGGCACCAAAGCTTAAGGAGTAGCGAGAAACTAACCAATTTACCATTTTTGGCTTTTACGTGATTCCTTTACTTGTGCAGTTTCCTGTCGTGAGCGTCCCAGTTACGGGTTTTTTTCACTCGTCCCCTTCAATCGCAAACACTTAAAGCCATAAAAAGTCATTCACCGAAGAAGTCCCTGATGACTCTGACCTTCCACGCTCACTGTTTTCATTCCCCTGGGTCAAGGACGGAGATCTACATACCTGATGACAGTGTTTACAGCAATGAAGAAAGAAGGGTTGCAGTCTCCACCGGGAACATCACAAGGGAGGGCGGTCGAGAACTATAAACAAAGGGAATGAGTTGGAAGAAGGGTCCAGTAATGCACTGTATGCCGGGGATGACATGCAGTAAGGGGACAGGGGACGCGTGAGGCCAGGAAGGGTGACGGAGTGAAACGAAGATGTGGGTAAGTGGGTTAACCGCGAACTCTACTGGAGTCTAATGGCCGGGATCATCATTTATGTAGTGCAGAGAGAGAGAGAGAGAGAGAGAGAGAGAGAGAGAGAGAGAGAGAGAGAGTGTGTGTGTGTGTGTGTGTGTGTGTGTGTGTGTGTGTGTGTGTGTGTGTGTGTGTGTGTGTGTGTGTGTGTACACGAGCGCGCACGCGCGCTGAGTAAAATGTCGCAAATCTCACACAAAAGAAGCATAATAAAAACAACACATCTCACAACGCACCAATCCTTGAAAAAAATCGTGAGACAAAAAAAAAAAAAAATCCTTGAAATGTTGGGAAGAAGTGCGAGCGGCGAGAGAGTTAGTTGTGTGCACAGATAATCGCGGAGGTGGTGGTGGTGGTGGTGGTGCGGGGAAGGAGGTGGAGGTGGTGGTGAAGTGAGAGCAAGGAGTTAAGGCTCAGTTGTGTTACAGCAGAGTGCAAGGTTTGAGGACGTGGGAGATGGTGGTAAAGGTAAAGGGGAGCATCATCTCTCTCTGTCACACACACACACACACACACACACACACACACACACACACACACACACACACACACACACACACACACACACACACACATATACACACACACACACACACACACACACACACACACACACACACACATGAAAGGAAACATAAACTATTACGCGTCCATTGTTTTGTAATAAACCGGAACAATTATTTACAGTAATATTTGTGAAAGATGAACTGTTAAAATAAAAATATATTGTAGATTAAACATCAACTCACGTTCAAAGGCTGAAATATTAGAATAGTTCTCGACAAGTGGTGAGATGTGGCGGCCAGGTATTGTTCAATGAAATATTTTTTTTATCACTGAAATTCTTGTGTTTGTTAAAATTACAGAACACAGGGAAATATGCGACGCTCTTGTTTTTATTTAAAAAAAATATTCTTGATATATGTCAAATCAGATTTTTTTCCGTGTGCATAGAACTAAAACAGTGCGTGACGTGTGTGTGTGTGTGTGTGTGTGTGTGTGTGTGTGTGTGTGTGTGTGTGTGTGTGTGTGTGTGTGTGTGTGTGTGTGTGTGTGTGTGTGTGTGTGTGTGTGTAGTTGGTAGATAGGTAAGTAGATATAACGAGATATAATTTGTCAGCTTCGGGAGTATATTGCAATAAGGTATTTGATGCGATGCATTGCGAAACCGTTAACACTGTGACACAAACAATAAAACAGTGCACAGAGTGAAGTAGACGTCCCATCTCACTGCGCCAAACCTTCACTCAGCCCATGTCCATTGTGAGGCCTGAAAATCCTCACGTTTTCGGGTTTTCAAACTTCTCAAAACTTCCAGGAACTTTGCGGTCTCTCCCTCATAATAAAGTCTCCATACCGATGGTTCCCAAACCCCGGCACGGCTCCCGACCAACATCGAAAGCCAGCCATGCAGGTCCGCCGATCGCTCCCTAGCACAGAGGAAAGCAGCAAACGATATCGGCAGCAAGTAACACGAAACTCGTCGCATTTACCATTACGATTATGACTCATTAGTACGATTACGGCCGAAGTAATGCACTAATTAGTAAGACATGCTACACCATATTTCATTACTGGAGTCGTTTTTCTCACGCTCGCTGATAGCTATGGGAAGTAATTTTCTCGATCTTTACTTGCTTCACAGAAAAGGAAAATAAAATAACATAAATAAACTTCCTTTTCTTAATGTTGGAATTTCAGGGCAGTGTTTTTCCAAGCAAATAGAAAGGCGTTCTGAAACAATCAGCACACTTTACTCATATCTTGCCAATACAAATGAAGTGACTTTTTATTAAATACAACACCCGTACTATGAAAGTCTAATATTCACGAAGCAAGTTTTATTTCAACAACCTTATGAACTGATGGCAATATATCGCGTGGATTCATATGACCGATTCTATTTAAAAATCACAAACAGACTAACCTCTACATTGTCGGAACAGCCTAGACCTACTAAGGGTCACTCAAGCATGACTCTTAAGAGGAAACAGTAAATAACTATAAGAATGGTACTACAGTCCGACAGATGGACAGGAACGGCCGGGCACACGTGGCGGGAGGTATCACGGGTATGAAACAACCCTTGAGTCAGTTCAGTGTCTCATCGCACCATCCTAAGTAATGCCCATGATCTCTCTTCACCACATGCCACACCAAAGCCCTCACGTTAGGACTGAGATTTTTATACAGAAGTTTCGCTTCATTGTCTTAGAGATAGCCTTGTATGTCAGACACCTGAATAGTTGAGAAAAAAATTACAATAGTACACTACAATAACACTTTTTATTTTTGAAATATGTTCTAACACTATATGTATAACAATGTCTATAAGTGTAACACTGTAGGTCTGAAGACGTATGACCTACACAGAGAGTCCCGGTAGTGTCATTCACCACTTTGTCCATCATCACTCCACTTAACAAGATCCTTTTTCCAATTAATATTTACAAACACTCTTCAGCTCATATACGTCCACCGATATATATATATATATATATATATATATATATATATATATATATATATATATATATATATATATATATATATATATATATATATATATAACTCCTCCCTGTCCGGCTTCGTTTAATAACTGCTACCATGCATCCACCTAAACAATACACCTCGTTGTTTGTGTTGAGTTATTACGTGTTGAGTTATTACGGAGCTTTAAAAGAAGACTACACAAATTTACGGGTGGGATGATAAGTGGAAATAAGTCGGTGTGTTTCATGCAGGGACTGTCACGTATCGACCTGATGGCTTCCTGTAGCTTCCTTACTTTCTGATGTCCTTACCGTAATTGTGAGTCATCCACTATCACCCACCCCCTGCTCAGTCTCACCCACAAACACTCGTCACCCTGCCACATCCACTCTCTCCTGCACCACCAGTCAGTCAGCCCTCCCTCGCCGCGCCCCTGTCACTAGATCTCCATTATGACGTGTATTAGCGAGTCAGCCGCAAGCCGGAAAGGATAACATTGTATTCCTGTCATATTTATAGATGAAATGTAAAAAGGCAGAGGTATGCAACAAGTGCTTCACATGGGGCGCAAACTACTCACATGCACCCCTCTCTCTCTCTCTCTCTCTCTCTCTCTCTCTCTCTCTCTCAATCGCTTCAATAATTATCCCATGAAGAATTTTTTTTCTGTGAAAAATACATACTTCGATTGCAATGTGAATTTAACAGATAACGAGAGAGAGAGAGAGAGAGAGAGAGAGAGAGAGAGAGAGAGAGAGAGAGAGAGAGAGAGAGAGAGAGAGAGAGAGAGAGAGAGAGAGAGAGAGAGAGATGCAGCACACTCTGCCAAAGACCTGTTTCCAACACTAAAGTAAAAGTGTTGCTGCCAGTCACTCAGTTAATCTTATTACCTCAGTGATTACTAACACTGGTGGTGGACACATTAAATCACGCAACCATATACGTTATGTGACTTTTCACTTCACTAAACATCTCCGTTTGTTCATTGACAAAGGCAATGATGGTGAGTCATTGAACTGGAGCGGTCGTCTGGTCATGGGTCAGGGGAGGTCAGTCGGCAGGTCTCTATGAGTCATTTACAAATCTTTGCCACTTTTTTGGGGGGTGGACAATATTCACCGAGGTTAAGCGGGGCAACCAGCATAAGGACGCACTCCACAGGCCACATAGTCACAGAGAGCAGAAACCTTCAAAACTCGCTTTCATATTGTCATTCTCCAGTTGATACATTTGAGCAAAGACGGTGAAATGCGTTATTAAGAAAAGATAAAGGAAAACAGTTTCAAAGAAATTGCGCTAGGCCATCAACCAGGACCTACGTTCATCCCTACGACACACACAACACTGCAAAATAACACAACCACACACCCAGCCTTCCCATCTTAGCACCTTTCTCAAAGCTAGTAACACACCACCATGCAAGTAACACCTCTTCGTAACTCTTTGCTATCAATAACACATCCATTGTAATTTAAATGAAGCCTTATCCACCACTCTCAAACATTTCAAGCGCCTTATCACTCTCAACTTCTATCCAGCATTACCAACCCTTTCTCATTACTTCTAACTCTTTATCAGTACCAAACACACCTTTTATCTCATCAACACACAATATCATATTCTCCAACACCAATAACTTAGCAGGTGGCGTCACAATATCATACAAACTACCAACGGAAAGACATGAATCAAAGCGCGTAAAAGTAATATCAAATCACTCGCAATACACGGCTCAGATGCACGTACAACACGCAAGTGACAGGTGAGCTTAGGAACATAACATTAGCATCAGATGGAGCGGAATGCCTCACGCTTATCGGCAATGTGTAGCGTGCGTCATTAAACCCAGACAGATAGGACAGATTTATGCACGGGTGACTGAGAAGGGGGGTAGTGATGGGGAGGGTGGTGGACATACAAGGAGAGTCATTATAAGCAGACTAACAGGAGAGGTTCATGCCAGAGTTATGACAATTGACTGGTAAGATAAAGCAACGAGACTGCATCATCAGTCAAGCTGCGATGGTTATTACATAAGCTCTCACTCTCATTCTCACTCTCTCTCTCTCTCTCTCTCTCTCTCTCTCTCTCTCTCTCTCTACGCTACAAGAGTCAACCAAGGAACCAAGACCCTTCCATAAATCAGCACGCAGCAGGTCAACAGCTGTCATGGCGTCCGCTACTGACCTATAAGTCTATCTAATATTCCAAGAAACTTATGATATTCCCATAAATACTGCCGAAAGGGATGACGGAGTTACGTTAAAGGAGTAATGGGTAGTGGGAGGGGGTGAAAATATCAGATGGGAGCAGAACAAAGGAATAGAAAGGAAAGGGTACGAGTAGGATTGGATATAGGAAGGAAGATTAAAGATTAACATGAAGAAGGAAGAGAATAGGAAAAGTGGATGACAGATAATAGGAAAGAGAGAGAGAGAGAGAGAGAGAGAGAGAGAGAGAGAGAGAGAGAGAGAGAGAGAGAG
>NC_059291.1:30506227-30518727 GCF_017591435.1 Portunus trituberculatus
GTTTGTTTTTACAAGTGTCAGCTAGAGGGACGGCAAGTTTCCACTGGTATATTCAAGAAGGATGGTAACTGCAGCTGCTTCAGTCTGGATTTACTATGTGGCACGTGGTGCGCGGCGCTGGTAATAATGTGAGACTGTGTATCTTCATGGAAACCCTTTATACTACAGATACCCTTACAGTTTTCTGCGAGTTATGAACCTTAGATTAGTAGTCCATGAAAATCACAAACGGGGCGCCACGTGCCCCTGGCCATCTCGACTGATGTCCACGCTCTCAAGTGTGATCTCACTCCTCCCTGGCTGCCAAGCCACACCACACTAGCTTTATTCCGCTGCTTCCCCCACAAACGCTTTCCGTTGCAAACATTTAAGATGTCATTTCGATATCTTAAACAATAAAATGTGAATCCCAGCTTTACAGAATCATTCATTAGCGGCGGTGCAAATTGAATTCGGTATTTGCGATGTCATCTGTTTTGGAAGTCAATAAATAACTGGGAAGTTTCTTTGGAAAGATAAATGGTTCGGATATAACCGGATGAGTTGGTTTTCAGTTAGTGAGTCGTTCTTTTAGATGACTATTTGACTTGCTTATCTGACGTGTTCTATACACGGGAGGAACTCAACTGCCCAGCACAGCCCAGAAAGTCAGAAACTCAATATGCCTCACGTCTCCATTATAAGTGGACAGACACAGAACGATTGGAACGTTCACCTTCTCCCTGTACATCGTTCCTATTGATTCACAAGTTTTGTTTATAGGGCATGACCGCCCGGGAGCATCTTGCAGGCAACGGTATATATCTTCATAACGCCCATTTTCACCTTGCAGGCAATCTATCCTCTCCTCCACTCTTCCGATAGGGACCTGTGTCCCCTCCATGACGCTAGATTACATCACCTGTTATTGAGACTAGTACACTACCACTCTCGCCTTGATGCAATTAACTTTTGGCAACAGTAATTTTAGTACACACTGGACACAATTAGACGACAGGAGAAGGTGACGATTTTTTTCTTGTCTTTATTTCCTTTTTTTCATTTTTTTTCCTTTTTTGCCCGTGATCTACATGCAAATGAAAAAGAGTAAATCATTAACTGTCTCTGAAGAGGCATTTATTTTTATACAGTTGTTTTGAAACCTGTGATATTCATTACCGGCGCAGCGGCAGGTAGTCCCTACTACCCATCACTTACCAGATTTTTTAATATACATCACAGACCACACTCACGCTGTCCACGACACTCTACGTACATTCCCATGGATAAAGCGCCTTAATAGCAACATCATGTGCGTGGCAGCTTCCATGTCTGCTCTGCCCGAGACTCGTTTCACCAGCAAGGGAAGGAGAGCCGAACGCCAATCACTGTAGGGAAGACCCACGCTGACGGGCAACATTTCATCTATTAAAATGTTTAAGGAACCCAGCGCGACCCTCGCTCCATTGCTCATTATATCGCTTAGTGTTCATAATCTAACTTGCCTTAGTAACTCAAGCCAACAGAATCTAATATAACTTAGAGTCAAACTAAACTAAATTAAGGTGTTTGAAATGAGTAAGCCCAACTCATTCCACGCTTCATTGCTCACTATGCCGCCTTTTTTCACTCTTCACTCTCGTCCTTCCTGCTTCCACAGCCTCCCTTCACCCTCCTCCTAGTCTTCTCAGGTGGTCTAGAGCGCCTCTTCGCCTGCGGTTTAAAAGGAACTGGTTTCTATTCACTTTTTTTCTCTCTCAGGCAAAAGGCCCAGTCGCTTCCCGTGAATAGCCCGCCAATAAAGGGTAATACTAAAGGGCGTCCTCTTCAAGCCCCAACTGTTTAAGGCGTATCACAGGTCAACTAAATAGAACGAGGAAATAATGGGAGACTGAAATCTGAAAATCCACTTAGCCTTTCCGTGGTGCTGAGTAAACGTCAAGGATCCCAGCAAACCTACTTTCATACTACACCAGAGGTTTTATCAGTAAGAGGATTCCTTCCCTCTTTGTTAGGATGTGGCCAAGAAAAACTTTCATACGCCTCTGTTGGGAAGAAGCGCGCTGTTAATGATGAATGAGGCGAGGCAAGACAAGCCACAAAGCAAGATGTCCACCAACATTACAATAAATAATTCCTTCCTAGTAATTTGACGAAGTGGGACGGAACGAGTAACAGTAAGTTAAAGACAGCATTGACGATATTCATATTCACCCGTAAAGCGGCATGGGCAGGTGAAGGTGGGCGTGGTACCTTCTGCCCACCGCCTGTCATGCAGAGACGGGCCGGCACACACACATGGACACACACACCACATGCGCACTATCAAATTCCCAATCAGTGTTGTTGTAGCACAAAAACTCACGTCACTCTTCCTGAAGACTGACGGTAAAGGAAAATATATAAGGATAAAACATAAAAAGTGCAAAAATACGTCTCTC
Organism: Portunus trituberculatus; assembly: GCF_017591435.1. Taxonomy (NCBI): domain Eukaryota; kingdom Metazoa; phylum Arthropoda; class Malacostraca; order Decapoda; family Portunidae; genus Portunus; species Portunus trituberculatus. The sequence goes on from NC_059291.1 coordinate 30,508,648, forward strand.
TCTCTCTCTCTCTCTCTCTCTCTCTCTCTCTCTCTCTCTCTCTCTCTCTCTCTCTCTCTCTCTCTCTCTCTCTCTCTCTCTCTCTCTCTCTCTCTCTCTCTCTCTCTCTCTCTCTCTCTCTCTCTCTCTCTCTCTCTCTCTCTCTCTCTCTCTCTCTCTCTCTCTCTCTCTCTCTCTCTCTCTCTCTCTCTCATCAAAGGAAAAGTTATCCTTTTGAGACTTATTGAGTGGTGTCTTTTTCTTGTCTCCTCGTCCATCTATTTGCGTGTTCTCTTTAAGTAAAGGTCTACCTTTCCGTTTGCCTTTCTATTCGTCTTTCTTTGTCTCTCAGCCTTGGCATCTTTCAGCCAGCCTGCTTGCCTTCCTTCCTGCAACGTTGTTTTTTATACCTGCCTGTTTTATTTTTCAATTCAATCTCCTGCCTTTCTTGCCTACATCTCTGTCTCTGTTACATTCATTCGCCCGTCTGTTTGTCTCCCTACAGACCAGCAGGCAAAACAGACAGATACAGAGGAAAGTGGTGGAGGTTTTACTGGTACCCGTCAGTCTGTCACTGCAACTTACTTCCGTTATTTATTACACAGAACCTAAGAAGACCAACTACAGATACACTATGGAGACAAGTTGTTCCTCTTGATTAAGATTACTTCTCAGAGCTTCACAGATTTTGGTTATGTTGATTTCAATTGTATAATGTAAGTTATGTAATTCGGCGTTCCTGGTGATAATTCACTTCAGGAACACTGGCAAAGCGAGATGTTCGACCTCTGGGAATTCATAACAATGCCGAAATGTAATCACACCGTTGGCTATCTCTCTCTTGATGGGAAAGGAAGTGATCAGTGAAATTAACTCCTTCAGTGCCAAGAGAAGTTTCAATATTCGTTTTGCTTTTCATTTAGTGTTTTATATCTCTTCAGAAACTTCAGTGGGGATTAAAATACTGAAGATTCTGGCTATTAATCTTCCGACATCCATAGACTATACCTAATGTAAATAAAATGGTCTAATCGTACCAGAGTGATGGTAAAAATGCTTCCCAGTACTGAAGGAGTTAAGACAACCTCCCAATGATTACGCGATCAGACAAAAAAAAAAAAAAAAAAAAATCTGGCCGTTTCATCAGGATACAGAATCGACTAACATGTTATGGAAATAATCTTGGGTAACGAAACTAGCTAACCACCACCACCACTTTTTTTTTTTATTTATACTATGTAGGCTTTTCACGGGAATTTATGGGCTAAAGGGGATACTTTTTGGAGGCCCAACCTACACTCGGACCGTGGACAGGATTCGAATCCGTGCGCTTAGAGACCCCTCGTTCCACTGCACCACGGCGGCCCTTAAATCAAAACACCGCGATCAATCAGTCCGATCACAACCACCACGTAACAAGACAGAAACAGCACCACCATCAGTACCAACACCTGACGACAACACCAATATCACTATCACTAACCCATCGCACACCGCTACCACCACCGCCACCACCAAGCCACGAATTACTAACAAATGCCCTCACCAGGTAATGTCACAACCCGGCACTGAAATTTTCATATACATTTTTTTTTCACAGATGAATTTACATGATTTAAAGGCAAAGTTGCAAGATTAATTACAGGTGGTAAACAAGGCTCGGGAGAAGAGGTAAAAAGTTGGTGTCCTGGGCGGCGTCTCGGGATTAATACAAACTTGCTCGCCGATCCCTCCCACGCCCTCCCATCCCACCCGGTATCCTCCCGCCGCCCCAAGTCCCTCCTGCTTCCTTCTCGTCTTCTTCTCCCGTCTCCGCCTCCGCCGCCAACTCGTGGAAAGATGCGACAAGAAAAAGATCGCTTTCCTTTCAAGAATTTAAGTTCCTGTGTTTCTGACAAATTTTATACGGACCCCACAACAACACATTTGCTATTGTTTAGGAAAAAAAGAGAGATTAAACAATGCCGTCTCCGCCGCCACACCCGCCGCCGCCGACAACGCCGAAGCCTCTCACACGATTCCGTGGAAAATACTGCACTGGAACACTGCATCTCGATCTATAAAACTCCTGCGGAACGTCAAGTCGAAAAATAGAGTAAAATAAAAATTACACACAGAAACGTAGGGAATTTCAGCAACAGCTGCGATATTCGCTAACATGGAGGTGTGTGTGTGTGTGTGTGTGTGTGTGTGTGTGTGTGTGTGTGTGTGTGTGTGTGTGTGTGTGTGTGTGTGTGTGCGTAGAATAAGTGGGCGAGTAGGTAGTAGGCATGAGAGGGAGGGAGGGTGGCGTGGGAGGGGTGGGAGGAGTGTCGGGTGGAAGCTTTTTCCTGCCGTCACCCTGCATGGTCGGCGTCCCCTGGGGTGCAGGGTGTCCGATTCAAAGGTATAATTAACGCTTTGTGACAGGCATTTATGCACACATCCGCCTGCTGTCTGACGGTTTTTTTAGGGACAACTTTCCCACCACTCCTTTCCGTTCCTCCTCTTCCATTGGAGGCGGTGTGACGTAGTGTCTTGTATTTACCACCACCTCACCATTGATAGGGTAGCTTACTGTTGTTTTTGCATTATAATGAATTTTTTAGTCTCTCAAAATGTGGATTTGTTTCAAGTCATATTCAATGCTGTGAATTGCGCTAATAATTTTCTTGAAAATTTCTAATAGTCCAGAGATGATGACTAACTGTATAAGCCACGAAGTATGCTGGAATAATACACGGTATTTTGAATATGTGTCTTCTTTCCATGTCATAATAGTTTACACATTTAAACACACTCGTGCTTGCTAAAAAGAATGCTTACTGACTTACGTAAGACTCAAATGAATCCATTTAAAAAAAAACGCAAGTGGATATTTAGCTGATGCCTCGCAAAGCTGAAGGCGCAGGCGATACTTGTAGTTCAGGTGACGAGAGTTGGAATTCTTGTTGGTGAAAGGGAGGAGTGAAATGGCAGACTTCATCGAACATGAACATATCTATGAATTTACAAGGATTATGATGTACCTTCCGCCCACTAAAGACCGATGAATATGTTACCACACAAACTACCAGAACAAGCAATGTCCATCTACTCTTTAATCTTATAAGGTATTTGTATTTCTGATCTAGAGTTCTTACACACCTTCCATCGCAGAGATAAGAAAGAAAAATACAGTTCGAGCTGCGCAAAACTATACATTAGTAAGATGGAACAAAAACATTAATAAAAGTAGTCATCGCTGTCCAACATCGCAACACAACACGCACAGGAATCGCACTTAGTTTTCTGATCAGACCAAGTATGAGCGTTAGAAAGGCTGACAGCTTTTTAATATACCTTTTATTCCTAAAAGAGCTCCCTCCTTCTACCGGGCTTAACACAAGTGAAAAAGGGGATCCAGTACAGTATAAAGGGTTGGAAGAAAGGCCCACACAGGACACGGAGGAAAAATCATTCAGGAAAGGAAAGCTGGGGACACGAAGAGAAGATAAAAGACGACACAGAATAACGAGTTACTGGAAACCTGTTGAAGGATGGACGCGGCAGAGAAAAGGTTAATTCCGTGGATAGGGGAAGACAAGCCAAATGCTGCAGAAGACAGGGCATTAGTGAGCAGAGACAGAAAATATTGACACGAGAAACGGACATTCTCAGAGTATAGAAAGGGAGGCAGCACAATGACCTTCGAGAAGACCATTATGGGAGACACGTGGGAGGTGGTGCTGGACAGTGGAGAGGACACGGGATATCTGAGCAGTAATAATCCATTGGGTATGATAAAACTGAAACACAGGACGAAAACCAGACCTTACGATGGTAGGACCCCACCTAAGGTACATCGTAAGAAGGGACTACTTGGTAAAGGAGAGGAACATTACAAGAAACAATTTAAAGGAAACATATATTTAGAGACTGGAGGACTAGAAAGACAGTAAAAAAATAGAACGTGCATGAGGAAAGACTTGATGCAGCATATGCCTTAAGACTGAAAAGAAGCAGAAAGTGGGACACGCTGTAGAGTTCAGACGCGGCGCCGGTACTCAAAATGCAACTTTAAGCATCACAATGAAGCCCTCAAAGTCAGATGTTTGTAAATAAGCTGCGTGCTGTCCGCTCTGAGGTCGTGCCTTGGAGCAGGATTCCATTTTCAATTTCGTCGTAGTAACTATGGAAACATTAATTTAATTACAGACATTTCTTTATGCACAGGGACAAAATAATTAGAACGCTAGCAAAATCTCGTCCCTCCCATGGTCAGGTATCGCCTCTCCCCGCCCCTGAAATATTCAAACTCCAACTTTAACATTAGTAATTATGCATTTTTTTTCTCCAAAATGGTGCCAAAAATTCATAACACACATTACTTTCTCCAGCCCCGACACAGACCACAAAAAAAGATAGAAAAAAAAATATATCTTGCGGGATGGAGAGGGCAGGCATGCTATGTCTGTAGCAGTCCCCCCCAAAGCCTGGCTGGGCTCGCCCTTCTCCCCCTACACCACCTTCATGAGCCACCAAAAATTGAAGAGTCCCACTTCCCGAGTATGTGAAAAAGCTAAAAATCTCCGGAAGGGCGAAAATTCCTTTTATGATCCCCTCAGCGCCTACACCGACCCACACAGATAAATTGCGCGGCATGGCGGGAGCGGGAATCTGGTTACGGCGGGATGAGAGGATTTGGGAGGGTCCTTCCGGCGGTGTGTCCGCCAGGTGTAAAATTTTCGTACCACTTCAAGAGGTAAAAAACGACACTCCGCTCAAGCACTGAAAGCCCCTCCACCGTATCCACACTTGAGCTACTCTCCTGTCTCTCATCCACACAGGGCAGCCGCACAGAAACTCCACTGGTGTAACTCTTGAGAGAAGTGGAAGACTGGTTAAGTCGGGAGCTGCCCACGACTGACTTTCCCCGCTCAGCCACTTTTCTCCGGCTGCCGAAGCTTCTGAAGTCGCTTCTTACCTGGAGCGCCTCCCATCGACCCAACTCCAATGTTTACACTACCTTCACGATGAGCAGAAGGCCTCCAATTTCTCTCTCTCTCTCTCTCTCTCTCTCTCTCTCTCTCTCTCTCTCTCTCTCTCTCTCTCAGCCCCTTGAACACCAGTATAACGCTACATTACCTGCTTTTATAAAACCTATTGTCCATATTTCACAGCGCTGCCTCTCCTCGTCATGACTAACTTAGATCCCTTAACAATGCCCGAGCCGCTCTTAAGAACACACTTGTCATGCAGGGCGAGGAGTGAGCGTGGACTAAGGAAGGGACAAGGATAAAAATGACGGCGAGGACGAGGGCGGGGAAGGAGTGGATGAGAAGAGGACGATGGAAGTAATACATTTTCGCATTTGTGTACTGGATTTCGTCGCTGATCGCTGCTGGATTATTATCTCCACTTTCGTAATTACTTGCAAATTTCAAAATGGAATTTCTGAGTTGGTGTGTTTGAGGAGAGGAAGAGGATTATGTGTGCTAAGAGTGGAGGATGAGTTGCTCTTCGTTACTGTGTGTGTGTGTGTGTGTGTGTGTGTGTGTGTGTGTGTGTGTGTGTGTGTGTGTGTGTGTGTGTGTGTGTGTGTGTGTGTGTGTGTGTGTGTGTATACAAACGCCAGTGAACATTTGCATGGGCGTGGTACTTTCAAAACACTAAACGAATTCTTATAACATTGTCCGCACACTTTTCATTTTAATATGTCTGTGCTAAACACACACACACACACACACACACACACACACACACACACACACACACACACACACACACACACACACACACACACACATGTCCACCCAATGCACGTTCGAGCACCAAAAACGGACAGAGCAAAAACGTTTACAAATTGGAACGTTAGCGTGATGTTGATGTCATTTGCAGCTCACCTGGCGCCCAGCTGCACCTGCCGGGCTGAACTCCAGCTTTAAGAGCCGCGGGAAGGGCCATACACGGGTACCTAGAGAGGCCCTTGGTAATGACACGGGTCGCCTCCATTGGATTAGTCCCCTCCTGCAGCGACTCCTACGGTGCGACTGAGGTAACTAATAAACAACTAATTAGGTTCTAATTCTAATAGTTATGAGATCAATTTAAGGAATAATAAGCAATTAGGTGTGTGGGGAGGACCTGGTGTCCCGCCTGTCACCTGCCGGCGTCCTCAGGCAAGGTTGAAGGAGCGCTGAGAGAGAGAGAGAGAGAGAGAGAGAGAGAGAGAGAGAGAGAGAGAGAGAGAGAGAGAGAGAGAGAGAGAGAGAGAGAGAGAGAGAGAGAGAGAGAGAGAGAGAGAGAGAGAGAGAGAGAGAGAGAGAGAGAGAGAGAGCATAACAGTGAGGAAAATGGATTGCAAACGAATGACTAAAAAAAAAAAGAGTTAAAAGGAGTAAGAGGAGGAGGAAGAAGAGGAAGAGGAGGAGAAGGAGGAGGAGGAAATAAATGAACAATAAAAACAAAGAAGAAAAAAAGAACAAGAAAAGAAAAGAATACAATAAAGAAAACAGCAGCGAAGAGAGAAAATGAAGAAGGAAGCAGATTGGAAAAATAAATAAATATGAAAAAAGGCAAGATTAGAGAAGAGGGAAGGATGGAGAAAAAATGAATGACTTGAGCCAGAATATGAGAAGCAACGAGTGAGTATAAGGAACGATGCAGGGACCGAGACGAGGCGATGTGAATGGAGACGGAGGCGGCGGAGGCGAAGTAGGAGTAGGAAGAGTAAGACAGAAGAGGAGGAGGAGGACGAGGAGGAGGACGAGATAGTGGGTGATGATGCGAAACTCAGCGTCGTGTTTTTCATCAGTGTTCATCCCGGTACCGTTAAAAGACCCTGATAAGCTCCACCAAGCAGGGAAGATGACGCGTGCAATTCCTCTAACTTATATATATATATATATATATATATATATATATATATATATATATATATATATATATATATATATATATATATATATATATATATATATATAAGAGAGAAAATGTCACGAAATAAAGACCTTGGCAGACGGAAAATGTTTTACTTTTTAATATACCAATTTTTAGTATTAGTTTTTTTTCTCATCTTTTATTTATTTAGTTTTTTTCTTTTTTCTTTTTTTTGCTTTTTCTCAGTAGTTTGGTATTTCGTTTACCGTGTAGCTTTATGTGTGGCGCGTGCATGTGTGGCGCGTGCTTGTGTGTGTGTGTGTGTGTGTGTGTGTGTGTGTGTGTGTGTGTGTGTGTGTGTGTGTGTGTGTGTGTGTGTGTGTGTGTGTGTGTGTGTGTGTGTGTGTGTGTGTGTGTGTGTGTGTGTGTGTGTGTGTTTTCATTTTATGTGAGTCTGTGTGTTTATTAATGAATTTACTTCCCTTTTTTATCCATTTTAGTTAATTCATATATGGTCGCTGTGCTGCCTGACATTTTATTTTTCATTAACCTTTTTTCCACTATTTCTATACAATTCTATATATACATTTTTCTTTTTTGCTTATTCGCTTATATTTATCTATCATTCACTATTTTCCCACACACTCCTCTGTCCCCACCTCAGCCCACGCCGGCCGGATCGTCGCGTCACACTTCACTTAGCCGGAGCTTGGCGCGGCGCAATCTCGTTACCATTTCATCAGCCCCAACAGTATCCTGCGTCGGTATTTTTCATCCAATTACCGGAATGACAATCATGGGCCAGGAGAACGGCCAGTGACCTTTTTTTCCATGATATAGAAATAAAACAAACCACAAAAGCATCATAACTGCAACCGCACCAACTTTGCTTATTACTATTGGTAGCTGAATCATCTAGTCTGCGTATGCCTCGTTAAATGGACTAGGAGCTTTACCTATATATATATATATATATATATATATATATATATATATATATATATATATATATATATATATATATATTTATATATATAATTTTTTTTTTTCTCTTTCAAGTATTTGGAGCCTCGTAGTGTGCCTAAGGGGTTGGCGCGTTGTCTTGCTGCTCACCTGTACCTGTTCTGACTGCCTCACTGCCTGACTGTCTGACTGCCACGCCGCCCTCCCGCCTGCCTCAGTCTTCCCGCGGCTCGGGTTCCATTCGCCCCGCCGCCGCCTCCGCCATTACGCTGCAGCCCCGAGTGTTGAATTACCAATTAGCAACATCCATGACTGATAGCACATCCCCCGACTCGTTAGTGAAAACGCCAAGCAACAAACAAACACACACACACACACACACACACACACACACACACACACACACACACACACACACACCTCTGCCCAAAACACACCGACCCACAAAAAAATACTTTACACGTGGTACATGCACTCCCAATTTTTTGTCTTTCTAAATGTACAAGTGACTGACAGAGTGATATGAAAATTATGCATGTGTACGCGCATATATGCAAGCGAGCGGGCGCGCGCGCGCACACACACACACACACACACACACACACACACACACACACACACACACACACACCGCGGCCAATGCAGTGTCACATAGCATAAGGCGTGGGGCGAGGGACGTGGGCCACCCTTTTGCCATGACCTGAGTGTCGGAATAGAGTGCCTCAAGAGCCCTGCGAGGTGTAAACAGGAAGTGCTTCCCTTCCTCTTTTCTCCTTTCTTTCAGTGTTCCTTGATTCCTCCCTTTATCCCTGATCCTTCATGATCCATCGCTCCACGCACATGCTGCTCTCCTTGTCCTCCCTGATCTTCCCTTTCATCCTGATCCTCCACCTTCCTTCCTTTCACTCTCCTTACCCACTCCCATCGCGCCTCTCCATACGGTCTTCCCCCAAGTGCCGATTCTCATGAAGACCAAATGCACGGTTTGGTCATGAGAAAGAATATATTGCGTATACCCCTTTTGCAAGTATATAGAAGCACACGTGTGCACCAATATATATATATATATATATATATATATATATATATATATATATATATATATATATATATATATATATATATATATATATATATATATATATATATATATATATATATATATATATATATATATATATATATATATATATATATATATATATATATATATATATATATATATATATATATATATATATGGAAAACTACACCACTTAGTAATGAGTAATGAACCAGATGCAACGAAAGACAATGATTTTAATCCTGCAAAATTCTCTTTTCCTAAATTAATTCTAGAAAATTAAGAAAATAGAAGTGAAAATAAAACTGTGCTCTCTTGCAAATATTCTCGAGTGAAGCAAATATCAGCTTGAAACTGGACTTATTAAAGTTCAGATGACAAATACGGCAGGATATTTGCATTTGTCTTAGAGGACTACGGCGACCACTACCCGCGTAGGTCAACACTAACACACAGTTGGAACAAAGGGCACACAGCTATGAGTGGATGAGCCAGTGTGTATGCTAAAGCCGCGGCGCGAGTCGTTGCCGCATACACTACAGCTCCCACTGTCAGTTAAAGGCACTTCACCACTTCCCTACGAGGACAAAATAATTCGTGACTGTTACATGAAGCAATACGTCAGATTTGATTTCAGTGTTCTGCTGTGCAGCCTCCTCGTCCTCCGTGCCGCTGTGGTTTTTGTTCTTCACACAAAATCATTATACCGTAATACTAAACATGAAAATGTTGAAGCATACACATAACTGTGACAAATTATTTTCTACCCAAGGATTAAACTATTGCCAACACACAGCAAACCCAAAAGGTTTCAAAAAATGCGAACGCCACATTTTACACCACAAAATAGAAAAAAAAAAAATATTCTCGGTGAAAACAATGGCCGAGAAGCCCAGATATCAAGTGTGTAAGCCGATGCACATGTTCTCTATTGAAAAAGGGTGTCAACAACAATATTGCGAACGTTTGCTAGTAATTCGGATCTACGACGGATATTTAGAACTGCCATTCACCCACCGCTCAAAATGATGGAAAGGTAGCTCTTTCCCGCGGTGGTGCGGGAGGGGGAGGCGCGACAGGTGAGGATGACAGGTGTGTGTGATAAAAGAGGATGAACAAATGACTGATAGATGGCAACGATAAATGATGTGGGTGACAGACAGACGAGAAGGTACAGGTGTGGGAAAAACAGGTAAGGATGACAGATGTGTAACGGGAGGATGAACAGGTGTGGT
>NC_059291.1:30521227-30526227 GCF_017591435.1 Portunus trituberculatus
AACAACATACAATTTTGCGGGAATAAAACCTGCTAATGAACTCAGAATAATGAGGAAAACAACAGCTCGAATCGTATAAAATAGCAATAACACCCTAACGAATCCTTCATTAAGGGAACAGTAAAACAGTTCCACAAGTAAAACGACCATTATCAAGTATGGGTAAACGGAGACCTGCTGGGAGGGGGGATGGGCGGGCACGACGGCTGCTCCACACCTGCCATCGTGCAGATATTTTTCTCCACACTTGGTACAATCTCCATTCTGCCGATGACAGTTCCCACACTTCTCTTGCTGCATGTTGTTCTCCCCCTGTAACCTGCTGACACCAGGAGACCAGGAGAGCAGGAGAGCAGGTGACCAGGTGACCAGGTGACGCCGCCAACTTCACATCCACCTGTCCCGCTGACGGCTCCACCTCGCATGTCTTCGCTCGTTTCTGAATGATAAACTAATTCACCAACAACTTCTATTATCCTTCAATGTTTTCGTATCCAGCAAAGCTCACCCTCCCCTTGCCTGCCACTCTCCATAAGTAAATATTAAATGTATTATTGTATCCTTTGACCTCTTACCAGGCCTGGACAATTCTCACCTCATATCACACGTTCACTAAAACTCAAACATCAATGTGTCACGCCAATATAGTTAAACAGGTAGCATACTATAATTAACCAACAACATGTATTTCTCCTGCAAGCAAGATCACTCTTACAATAGCCTACTGCCATCTCACCTGCTAAATATAATATACCTCACAGCCTAGATCTTCTTTTTACCAATACAAATACGTATATAAGTACAGTACATCAATACTTACGAGATTCATTGTCCATATTGCTCTCTTGTTCTCATGCTAACTGCTCTACTGATCTTGCTAACTGAATGCCTCCCCTCCTCCTGCGGCCTCGCTGCACAAAGCTTTCTTCTTCTTCTCACCCCCAATTCTGTCCAAATCTCTAATACAAAGCCATTACTCTCAATCATTCATACTGGTACAGCCCGTAACGCACTCCACTACCATCACCTCCTCCGCTTGCTACCTCGTTCGCCACCTATCCACCTCCCCTCCACGTCACCGTCTCATGAAGCCCCACTCCTGTCGCGAAGTTGGATTCACGCGGCCCCATTCGACTCAAGCAGAAGTGCTAAGCGAGCTCCCTGATTTTTGGAAGTCAGTCGAGGTCAAGGCCTCAACCAATGAACACACCGCCTCTTGGAATACCGTGGGATCCACATCACCCAGCACTTCACCACTGCGACACCTCATACGTATCACTTCCCCTCGTCCCGTTTTTTCCACGTTGCCTCCATATAGGATTAGTATTATTGTTAGTTATTATTAAGTTGGGTTCTTTATTGTTATATTTATTTGTTATATGTGTATGTCAGTTTCATGAGTGTTTTGTTATTGGGTCATTAAATGGCTTTTTAAGTGCCCCTTTGCATATCCTCACCAGTTGAACCTGCAGTTTTTTTTTTTGTATTGTTATTGTTCACCGGCTCCCCGATGCCAATTTTACCCATTTAACCGGTGAACGTAACAATACCTTCTGATAAACTCTGGAACTCCCTGCCTGCTTCTGTATTTCCATCCTCCGACGACTTGACTCCTTTTAAGAGGGAGGTTTTAAGATATTTGTCCCTGACTTTAGGATAACTCTTAATAATTTTTAGGGGATCTAGGAATCCAGTGGGCCTTTTCTTTCCATTCTTTGTTGCCCTTGGCTAGTCCCCCCCTCTTGCATTAAAAAACTGGCCTAGTTAACTCTTATACCTAGTCTGATGATATACTTAATTGGCCTCTCACTCTCTCTCTCTCTCTCTCTCTCTCTCTCTCTCTCTCTCTCTCTCTCGAATGATTTTTTTTTCTGTATACGCGTTTTTTTCCCCTAAGCCTGTCTCTCGTGACACACAGGATACACCACATCTTGATTGTCTTTTCCCGCTGCTAGTAAGTAAACTAATCAATCAACAAGATTCTAGTCCCCCATGACCCTGGTAATACACCTAGCATTCCTGCCTCACCTGATGACTTGTGTACTTCTCGCCTTCCATTCCTTGTTTAGTCTCGCTAAAAGGAAGACCAATGCTAACCTAATGAATGGAGCATATTCTTACTTCAAGTTACCTTCATCCTCGTAGGCCCTCCCCTCACCACCGTACCTCGCACTCGATCCTTCACCTGCCTCGTGCCAAAACAATCAACACCTGTCGCCCTCAGCCACGTCACCTGCGCGATACTGTTTTGGGCTCACTCGTGCGACAAAGGCAAAGGCAACCGCCACATTTCGGAGAGCGACCTCGCATGTCACTTGACGGACAACGCACCTGACTCTTGCGACAGGTGGAGGACGCTATCTATAATTAGGGGAAATGGGCTCAGACGGGGATAATGCACCTGGTCGTGTTAGTCTTAGAGCGGCTGTCAGTCACTGCTCCCGCCAGGTGCCTCCTCGCCCTCACCTTCCTCCTCCATCACGCCTCCTCACCTTCCTTTCCCTCTAGAGTTTACACCCTAAGATGATCTAGAGCAGTGTTTCGGTTTTACATGAGGTGTTTGCGTTCAATGTTCGGGCCTCAGTTTCGGTGTGTGGTGACTGGTGTCTTCAAGTGGGTTTTCAGACTCTATATATGATGAATAGGTAGCTAATCTGCTATCTTGGCCCTTGTGTTCAATGTAGGGGATTCAATCTACTACAAGCGGGTACAATGTGGGTCCCAGGTCTTGATTTAGAGGGAACACATATGATACTATTGTCTGAGAGGCTCACCGCTATGTTCAATATTCGAGATAAGGTGTTGAAAAGTCCAGTTTAAAGGTTGGTGCACCTAATGGAGGTGAGGGCTTCATTCGGTGCAACAGTGGGATTCAAGTCGATGAAAAAATGTGTTAAAATCCTTTGTATTGGGTGCACAGGTTCAATTTAAAGGCGTGCTGTACCTAATGGAGGTTAGAGCTTCACAAGAGTTCAGGCCTCAACAATAGATTCTCACGGCAATGTTTTCCGTCCCCGACACGCTCCCTTCTTCACTGCACCCCACGCTGCGCCTCCCTGGGGAACAGCACAGCGGCGGCACAACACACTCATCCCTCTGTAACTCGAGACCAGCATCTCCGTAATCCCGTAATACAAAATCCATTAATCACCCACCATTTGATCACGTTACCGCCGCTCAGACCCGGCGACTCCCACAACTCATCACCTCCACCACTAACACGTCACCAGATGAACGGCGGGACGTCCCTCATGACGGGTTTACACCTTTACTGGAGACTGCAGGGGTGAAGTGCAATGAAGGTGAGATAACTGGGTAGGCCTACAGGTAAGCAAGAATGGTTCAGCTGCGCGGGGGAGTCAATACTGGGCCAGCTTTAAACTCCGTGGAGCAGAGGCATAGAGGGAGGAAGGAGGAGTGGAGCGATGAAGTGGCACAGGGAGAGCATGCTGGGACAGGGGTTCAGGACGAGGGGAGAGGAGAGAGAGAGGATGAGAGAAGCTTGGAGGGGGAGGGAATAAAGGACATGGGGAGGGGGAGAGGAGAGGGGGGAGATCAGGGAGGAATGGCGAGAGTTGAGAGAGAACGAAATGGAGTGAGGAAGGTAAAGTGAAGGAGGGATTTGAGGAGTTGAGAGCGGAAGAAGAACTGGGAACGATATGAAGGATTTGAGGACGAAACGAGGAGTGTTGTGAAAGGTTTGAGGAAAAAGTAATGGGGGAAGAAGTGATGGGATGAGTTTCACAAGTGAAAGTGTGTCGGGAAGGTATGGAGTAAGAAGGCAATGAGGAGTTAGGGCACAGAAAAAGCTACTAGGAAAGGTAAGGAGGAAGAGAACATATCAAAACGAGAATGCTGGTGAAGAAGGGCTGGCTGGCGAGGGGAGAAGGAAAAGGAGGGTGGAGGGAGAGGAAGGGAAGGGTGGGGTAATTACCAACTCATCTGGGTGATGGTCTCAAGTTACCCCTGAGTGACAGCCTGCATGTTCCTCCTCCTCCTCCTCCTCCTCCTCCTCCTCCCCTGCCACAGTCCAACCCTCCTTCCTTTCCTTCCCTAAACTTCCTGGCCCTCGCTACCCTGCCTCACTTCCTCCCTCTCTCATTTCTTTAGCTCCCTACCTCCCGTCGCTTCGTTTTCCTATACTATACAGTGCCATTTCTCTCTCTCTCTCTCTCTCTCTCTCTCTCTCTCTCTCTCTCTCTCTCTCTCGAACGCCCCTACCTTCTTTATTTACCTTTCTTCCACGCCTCACACCAGCCAGCTACTTTCCTCTCCCCACCACCACTACCTAGGCACTCCTCTCCCCTCACCCCTCCCCTCCTCCCCATCCTCCTATCACCCCTCTTTTCCCCTTGTCGCCTTCCTCCCTTTCATTACCTCACCTTTTAGTTTTACCATCGACTTCCTCTCCTTTCCCCTTTCCTCATTTAGTTATTGTTTCCATTAATTGTATTCCTCTCACTTCTCACCCCTGTTTCTCCTCCCCCTCCACATCCTCTTCCTCTTCTGTTTATTCTTTGCTTTATTTTCTCATTCGTGTTTGTTTTTCCTCCAGCTGCCCCTTCGATCTCCCCCACAAAGCCAACAGCATGTAACGCCTACCACCATCTTATTCTCCCCTCTCATTACAAAATTATCTCCCTTCCCTCCTCTCTCTCTCTCTCTCTCTCTTTTTCTCTACCGACAAGGCACTACTCCCGTCTCCCCTTTCTCTAATAACACCCCTTTGTCCCTCCTCTACCTCCCACACTCCACCCCACACGTGCCTTGCTCCTCCTCCTCCTCCTCCTCCTCCTCCTCCTCCTTCTCCTCTTCCTCCTCCTCCTCCTCCTCCCAACTTGCTCTCGTCCTCCCATCATTCTTGTTATTCATTTTCTTTCAAGTTCGCTTCCGGTGCTACACTTTTTTTTTTTCTCTCTCCTCTCTCCCTTCGTCCTTTTCTTAATCTTATTTTTATAGCCGTTAGGGATATGTGTATTCATATTCTCTCAGAGTCTCTC
>NC_059291.1:30531227-30533727 GCF_017591435.1 Portunus trituberculatus
TAGACCTTCCCAGTGTTAGTGATGATCCCGTTTGTCTTTTGTACACACACACACACACACACACACACACACACACACACACACACACACACACACACACACACACACACGCCTTACCTAACTTTCTTTCTCATTCTTTTTATTGGATTTTTTTATGTTTTTTTTTCTAATCTAAAAAAAAAGTCTTGCAAATGACATTGATCGGCCTTTGGTACGGACTCGCGGGAACAACAAGCACGACGCAGTGGAAAGGAGACATCAATACTCAGTAAAAACAACACCGAGTACCGACTGAATCTCGCCACCTCACTCCAGCACACTAATAATACAGAAAAGCATTCGTCATTGTCACCTTCATGCTTTTCCTTTCATAATACATATCAAAGAAAACCGTCAAGAAAATACGAGTGAGTCCATGTTGCTTTGTTTTGCGTCACAACATATAAGGCCGTTCAGACAATTTTACTTTTGGGTGCCATTGAAAAACTCCCCTCCATCTCGCACAAAGTCTGTCAGGCAGGAGCGATGCAACCTTTTCCTCCTTTTACTTTTTACTACAGATTTCACTTCGGTTCTCATCAATCACCTTTACCGATTTCTCTTCCACACGAGCATTGTATTTTATTTTACATTTCCTTATTCTACGACTGGCAATATCCGTACGTTCCCCTCAGGCTCAGTGTGCAGTGAGGTGACAGCGGCTCCCTAACCTTCCCCGTGGCTCAGTCTGTCCTACTCATAATAAGACTATCTCGGGAAATGTCACGGCTCTGTACTCACACACCGGCTTGCCAGACATACTGAGAACTTCATGATCATGTTTAATAAAAGGAAATGTACATGAAGTGGAAAACAAGTTCATTATGCGAGTAATTTAAACAATTTAGATATGAAGTAAGACTCCGAGTCATCACTACAATAGCCACCTGCAACTTCACCACAACCACCACCACTACCACCACCACCACCACCAAAAACAACAACAACAACAACAACAACAATAACGAAAATAACAACGCGTACCATGTTCTGGCGGGTTTTCCACACAAGGCACAGGGAAACAAACGTACCACAAGTGAGTCATACGGACTGCCTCGCGACCGCCACGTTTATTGTTCATCGCAGGAGAAAGTCTCTCGAAATCTCTCCTGCTTGAAACCACCCAACAAAATCCATCGTTCAAGCGGCCCTGATTTCCCCAGGGCGCGGCGTGAAATTCTGACAAAATCAAACCTTATCCACGAGGCGCGTTGCTAAAGCTTCAATATTTACATTCAGCCGAGAGACAAGAGGACGGAGGAGAGGAGGAGGTTTTGGCATCGGCGGGAAGAGGTCGAGGAGAGGCAGCAGCTGACACAGAAACGAGAAAAAAAAACACAGCGAAGCAACAGCACGACCCGGTGAAGCGTCGAGGTCGTAGTAAGAGATAAAACGACCTCGTTATCCGTGCACTACGAGGCAATAACACGAGGGGACTTTACTGTTGGCGGGAGTGGAGCAGTCTACCTCCCTATTTCTCTCCCTCCCTCCGCTTTACGTCTCAAACTAAGCTGAAGACAAGTGAGAGAACGAGACGGGGAAAAAAAAGTAAGTAAAAATCACGAAGCCGTCGCAATTATTTCCACATCCGCGTCAGTCTTTTCAAAACCAAGGCAGAAACCGCAGCCTCGGCACTCCAGGGCACAAAGCGTCTCTCCTATCGGCCGCCATGCTCTCAATTTTCCTTGACTTGTTACACGCTACCTCTCTCTCTCTCTCTCTCTCTCTCTCTCTCTCTCTCTCTCTCTCTCTCTCTCTCTCTCTCTCTCTCCTTCACGCACTCCAACGCTGCTCACCCGACAAATAAAACACACACTTCAATTAATACATTATTGTTTCTCTTCTTTTTAAACCGTTCGCTAATACATTTCCAATTAATCTGCCTTTAGTCACCCACTCTCTCTCTCTCTCTCTCTCTCTCTCTCTCTCTCTCTCTCTCTCTCTCTCTCTCTCTCTCTCTCTCTCTCTCTCATTTCCCTTCCTCCTTCTCCCTATACCTCTCTATCACCACCCAAATCAACATCTAACATCCCTCCCCGGCCCCACCCCTCCATCATCACCATTCACCCCTCACCCCTCCTCCCTCTCTCATAACCACCTTCTCCCCCCCCAATGGCGGCACCTCACGCGTAAACGTTCACACATTCTCTTTCTAAACAATACATTATAATATCGCAGAGTGCACCGGCGGGGCGAAATATATAACTCTGCTGACGTTCAAATCACCTCATTAAATTTGCTCATTTGACTGAAATAATCGACGCTCTACGGGAATATGGCTGGAAAAAAAGTGGTCCATATTTGTGCGCGTTTTAAATCCATAATGATATAAACATGCTGGGTGAGAGACGACGGGAGGATGAGCGATGGATGGGAGGATGAGGAGCGGGAGGAGGTGGAAGGATGAGAGGCAGAGTGGTAAAGGATGAGGAACAGACAAGAGAAAGATGAAAGGAGAGGA
>NC_059291.1:30538727-30541227 GCF_017591435.1 Portunus trituberculatus
CCGTCAGATGTATTATGGTGCAGATATTACCAAAAGAAAGACGCGTGACATATACCTGGTCGACTCGGGTGACAATTTGTAGCGATGAAGGTAGTCACAAATGTCAGGGCGTGGGAGATAAGTGGCATGCAAGGACCTAAGCAATACCTGTATACGTATATAGGTGTGTCAGGTGATGCCGGGAAAGGTGAGTTCGTGTGTGTATGTGAGGTTATTGATTTAGTGTGAGGTATAAAGGGTCCAAGAAGAGTAAGGCAGAAGTGAAGGGTTCCCAGGTTTGGTGTAGGGTTTAGAAAGGAGGCAGTGAGACAAAGGTTGTGTCAGTTTTTCAAGCAAAGGTGAAAGAAACGAGATGAGTAAGATTCTGAAAGGTGATTGTTCCATTTTGTCGTCGTGTCGTATCGTTCCCGTCTCTCTCTCTCTCTCTCTCTCTCTCTCTCTCTCTCTCTCTCTCTCTCTTTCACTCCTAACAATCGCAGCAACTTTCCTTCCCTCTCTTTTCGGGCATAATTTTCTACTTTATTTCCTCCCTCTCCTCCTCCTCCTTCTAAAACTATTTCCACCCTTAAATTCGGACCCTATTTCCGTCCATCCCTACACCTCATTCCTCCCTATGCCTCTCGGTTTCCCCTCGTTTTTTCCCCTTCCTTCCCTCACTCCTCAGACTCAACAAACTTCTGTGTCTTCCCTTTGAATTGGTCTCTCCCTCTCTCTCTCTTTCTCCACCCTCACTCCCTCACCAGCACACAAGTTGACTGCATACAACATCGCTCTTTTCACGTAAATTATATCTCACCATTTTTCAAGGCAGTGAAGGTAGCATCTGGAAAAAATAATGAAGGCACTAACTGCATTTTTTCATGTCATTATCTGCCAGCTTCCACGGTTCTGCCTTTTATTATTTCTTGATGAGGCCGCAGTGTATCAGGAGGGCGTGGCTTGTCTCCTGCTGCAGCCGGTGGATATAAGGGTTCATTAAAGTGGTACTGTTTCCCAGACCTGCCATTGTGTGCCGTACCTCGACACACATGTCACGCAAATTATTCTCCTGAGAGGTGGATATGAAAACAATAAATTGGTGACAAAACTCCGTCTTGA
This sequence comes from Portunus trituberculatus, assembly GCF_017591435.1. Taxonomy (NCBI): domain Eukaryota; kingdom Metazoa; phylum Arthropoda; class Malacostraca; order Decapoda; family Portunidae; genus Portunus; species Portunus trituberculatus. The sequence continues at coordinate 30,539,826 of NC_059291.1, forward strand.
TTTAATGATTTGTGTATATTTTATTAAACGGACATTAATATTTAGCGTGGATTTTTCTCTTCGTTGAACTTTTTTCGTATTTTTGTGGAGAGTAAAAGTAGTATTTATCCATCACCATGACACAAAGTTATTGCTATATATTTTTTTTTTTCTGTGAATGGCAGTGAGATAAATAAAAGTTGAAGTGAGAAATGTTACAGTCTGTCTTTACACTACTAAATGATAATATTCAAACACAATATATAAAATGCTTACTGACGTGAACCTCATCTATCTAACTGTGTATTACGAACACTAACACAAAGTTCTCAAAAAAAGTCTATAAAATCAAGACTGCACTGCCAAGACCATGCTGCAATGATTTTTTGTGACGTAGCTCTTACATGACCTCGGTGCGGATGTTTACGCTCCAGAGGTTACACATAGTGATAGCACGTTACAGGAGGCAGATATAACAGAGGAGCACAATAACATTCAACAATATAATGAAGAGACACAAAATATTATGGAGAAGCAGGGCGAGTCTCTCCAGCCCGCCTCCTGTCCTCCGTGCAGAGTTCCTTTCTCCTTTACAGCTCCTGCTTCCACATCCCTGCACCGCCAGTCCCTTTGCCGGAGATATTCTTGCGCCTTTGTTTAGGATTTTGATGATCACAATGAATGATCTTTGTGCATTCCTACCATTTAACAGTAACAAGGCTACAAAAGAGAGATAAAAACAATGAAATATTTTGTACATCACAAACATTAATGTGAAAGAACAAGTCAACAAAAGGAGCAGTTATCAGTGGTCCCTGCCTCCAAGGTATTCTCTGCATGAACACCACGCGTTCTCCCGGTACTGATCGTGGTGTGCGTTTCATTCGGCCCAGAAAGAAAATTATCAAACATAATCCTGCAGGCCGGAGCTCTAATGAACCTGTATTGCGCTCGTCTCTCAGCTGGCAAGCGTTGATTGAGGTTTCTGGGAAGAGTTACACAGGTGCGACACAGCGCTGCTTACCCTCCCTCCCTCTCTCCCTCCCGCCATTCTTCAATTATTTACTCTTTTGATCACCGCTTTTAATTTCTCCTTCGTCCTTCCTTTCAACATTTTCACTTTCATTTCTTTCAGTTTTTAATCCCTGTTATCACACTTTACTTCCTATTTCTCTTACACTTTCCTTTCTTCGCCTGCTCCTGCCTGTCTTTTTGTCTTCATTTTCTCTTCTTTCCACTCTTCTCTTCTTCCAGCCTCTCCACCTGCCGGAAATTTGAGGCAGGCGGTGTTCTTTAAGCTTTGTTTGAGCAACGCATTTTTCCTCCCGCCAGCTTCCGTCTTGTTGCTCTGCTCTTGCTTCTCCTCCTCCTCCTCCTCCTCCTCCTCCTCCTCCTCCTCCTCCTCCTCCTCCTCCTCCTGCTC
>NC_059291.1:30546227-30556227 GCF_017591435.1 Portunus trituberculatus
CACCCTAACAGTTCAAGATCAACATAAATTACTGCAATTACAGTTTACCACCACACTTCCCCACGAACGCGTTGTGCAAAGTTCCATTCAATTTCTCTTTACAATAAGTAGATAAAGCAGCCGGTGTGAAGACAGTCGGTAATGTTCTTGCTTCAGATACAAACGTTTTCTTAAGATTAACGAAGGTATTTTGCGCCGCGCGATATTCCAAGAGGCCAGCGTTTCAGAATTGCGCCATGTGATAAGAGGAAAATACAGCTCGCCTAAATTCGCCCGTTCTGCCATTCGCCCTCCAACTCTCACGCCAAAAAAAAAAAAAAGTCAACTAAACTTTTCTCCTAAATATGCAAATGTGTTATTTACATTGAACGGTTTGAATAAAAAAAAATACACAACTATCCCCCATCTCCGAAATTATCACACACACACACACACACACACACACACACACACAAGAGTACTCCCGTCTCATTCTCATACATACTTCCCCTGAGTTCTCTTCCTTGGCAACAACAACAAAAATAGTAGTGTTGGAAGGTGCACGCGAGGCTCACCACCTACATACAACCGCAGAAAAAGCTACAGCACCAACACCAGCAGGAAACTCAGCACCCATAGCAGCCACAGCACCCAGTATACCTCCGCCCATCCCTGAACTCACTAGTGTTAGGCCTCCCTCCGCCACCCACTAGCACTTCCTTTGTCAAGTTAGAATGGAACTTTTTGTGTCCTCGTCGTACCCATTTCCTTTCACCGGTTGCTAGGAATCGTGGCCGGTCAGTGCTATGAAGCCCGAGTAGTTTGGTAATAGTTACTGCTGGCCTATCCACAAATAATTCTAGTTCATTGATTCAAGTAAGTTTAGATGTCAAAAACATAAGATTAAAAAGAATATTCTCAAAGAAATACACACACACACACACACACACACACACACACACACACACACACACACACACACACACACACACCGATTAGGCAAGTTTAAAGGCGCAGCAAATTTGGAGTTTTCTTGCTGCCGGTGAGAAAAGATTTTTGCGGAGGCGGCGTGAGGGTGTCGCCGGGCAGGAGCTACGACGAGATACCTCGCCCAACACACCATCGTATTTAGCCGCTGACTTTTATTGCAACGTAACACCACCACCACCACTGCTGCTACTGCCGCCGCCACCATCACGACCACGTCCCCACCGGTTCACCATCACCCACACAATCACACGACAGGAAAATGTTTTCCTCACCACCACCATCTTAGTCTGGCTCGCCGCCACTGACGTTAATATGTTAATACACACCACCACCACCACCACGTCTGCCACTAAGAAACCCAAACGTAGCCGTCATCATTTTCTATCCACCACTAACCACAAACGTCCACAACATCCACACCCAGCATTACCACTACCACAAACATGAACATCCACATCTATCACGTTAGTTACATCACCACAAGCATGAACGCCACACACTCTCACTATGGTATTTACACCATCACTCACATCCATCTATACTGTCACCTGAAACACAGTATCTGGAAAATGAGGAACTTAAAAACATCATAAAAACGTCACATCATTATCGAATGACCACACATATTTCAGAATCCCATTTCATGTTAACATCGACACGCTAGAGAGAAAAATGTTTTACTAATGCTGTCATCTCATTAAAAAGAAGAAAGCTTCCCATTCGTGTGACGGCTTCATCATAGAAATATCAATGTTTGACTTATTTTTGGGGTGAAGAAAATCAAATACTCTTTATCAGAAATGCACACAGCTTTATCTTTCCATCAACATTTTTTTAGTCCTTGGCGTTGCAGACATTTTCTATTCAATATATTCTTGAGCTTCTTAATGAACAAAGTCTGTGTTGCTGTTGCCTCCTCAGTGTACCCAGAGACCCTTCACTTCACTAAACACTATTATAGGAGATGAAAAATATGGTTAAGCCTACATTGTGTTATCTCAATTAGTAATAAACCGATAAGCCTCTCTCTCTCTCTCTCTCTCTCTCTCTCTCTCTCTCTCTCTCTCTCTGAATCCACCCACCTATCTACACACACACACACACACACACACACACACAAGGATGGGGTGTGTGGTGCGTGAAAGGGCTCAGCATTACCCATAGATCGGATTATAAGAATTCTAAAGCTCCTCCTAAAGGAGTAAAGCGGACGATTATGAGTCCAACACACACACACACACACACACACACACACACACACACACACACACACACACACACACACACACACACACAGTAACAGTAAGAGTACCGCCAGGCCAAGCAGCGGGACACCAAGAGGCGATCACTGTATCATAAACCCCGCCGCCTCACCCTGGATGCCAACTCCCATGAGAAAGTAACAGGGCACCCTCACCGCATGGCCCCTGCCCTTCCTCCCCCCGCCACCCTGCTGCGCGGCGTGTTATCTAATCCTCCTCGTGGCGGGGCGCGGTCCTGGTGGGTCACTAGACCACGTGTGGAGGGATGAACTAATGCAGGGTTGTCGGCTGAAGGTGCAGGACGTGTGACAGCACCAGATGGAGGAAAGAAGGCAGAGAAAGATGAGAAACCAGGCCTGTAATTGTGGCGCCGTGACAGACAACGGGAGGACAGTGTATTAATTTTTTTCTCAAGTGTTCATAAAGAAAACTTACGAAAATCGAATAAGCAGCAAAGACTGAAGTAATAGCGAGTCCATGAAATAAACAATATGTGAATTCCGAAATACGAAAAGTTTTAACCGTAAAACAGCAAATGAGAATTCAGCACGTAATAGATGTGCCTTCAGAGCACCACAGAATTCAGAGGCTGGCGTTTTCCTCGAGCTACAATATTTAATGAAACTGAGCAGCGAGGGACGGCGGTGGGAGAATGGCAAGGGGGGAGGGGGAGGGAGGAGGATGGCGGCTTGGGGGGCACTACACGAAATTCCTAAGGCGTGCAATGGAAAGCAAGATTTAACGAACAGTACGATAAAAAAAAAAGAAACAGGTGAGACAGGAAGGAAAGAAGGAAGAAGCTGAAGTCTGATGGAATAAAAATAATAGCGGTGAACGAGACGGTAAATCCTTAAAAGTAATGAGCCGACTCGAGAGGTAACCATAAAGGAGGACCCGAGGCGTATGGCATTTGAGAAGGTCGCTTATTAGGGATAATGATGCTGTTGTGTTCGTTGTTACGCCCCGCTGAGGAAGCCGCCCCACCCCAACCCACGTTGCGCTGCCCCGCCTCGCCTTGCTTCGCCAGCACCACGCCCCTCCACCATCACACAGGAGCAGCCAGACGCCCCCCCCCTCCTCCCCAGCGCCTCTGCCCAACATGATCCCTCATCGCCACCACAAAAACTCAGCCGCAGTAAGTAAATAAACCATCATGAGAGCTTCCTTCTTCCCCTTTCTCTCCCTTCCTGCTTCTCTGCTTCCTCTCCATCTCCCCTGCCTGCTCTGCCTGCCGCTCCTCTTCTCCTTCCTCCGCTTCCCTGTCTGCACCGCATCTCGCCGCCTAGTCTTCTCAATTCCTTCCCCTACGGCGCCCCTTTCCACGTCCCCTCTAACTTCCTTCATCCCTCACAACTTGCACTACCCTCTGTCCTTCCTGCTTTCTCTCCTCCTTCGTTTCTCTCTCTCTCTCTCTCTCTCTCTCTCTCTCTAGCAAGTGATGGTGTTTATTTACTTCTTTATCTCCCTGTTTGTGTGTGTGGATGTGTATGAGAGAGAGAGAGAGAGAGAGAGAGAGAGAGAGAGAGAGAGAGAGAGAGAGAGAGAGAGAGAGAGAGAGAGAGAGAGAGAGAGAGAGAGAGAGAGAGAGAGAGAGAATGATATTGCTCTCTCTCTCTCTCTCTCTCCCACGTTACCCCAGTCACCAGCAGCACCTGATAAAACACAGCGCCATAATCAAGTCGGTGTTTACTCAGGTTGTGTTAGGTAGGGACACGTGCGTCATTGTGATTCTTCAAACGGCGCTACTCCCACTGACCCCTCGGCTCCTGCACCTCAACTCAACCATATTCTGACACGACCGGCGCTACATTTCCATTACATTCAAAACTTTCTATTGGACACTATATATACATGCAGGCTTTCTTAATTCCCCTCAGTGCCATGCAAGACGGGGTTTCATGTTTATTTCCCTTACTATTTGGTGATTTTATACAGCTTGAGAAACTTATGTGAGGATTAAAATAGTGAAGAGCTTCTATCGGACACTATATGGCGTCTTAACCCCTTCAGTACCGTGCAAGACGCGTTTTTATATTCATTCCATTTATTATTTTGGTGATTTTATACAGCTTCAGAAACGTATGTGGGGATTAAAATAGTGAACACTCTGGCCATTAATCTTCTGATCTCCATAGACAGTTCATAATGTAAATAAAATGGTCTAATCATACCCAAAGCTCATGGTAAAAATTCCGTCACAGAACTGAAGGAGATAAATTTTTCTTTTCTTTTATGGTTCTAGCGACAACTTAAGATAATCTGTATATTATCGATGGAAAAACAGGAGAATCTCGTTGATCTCTTGTGGTGAAAGAACGAATGGTTTGTGAATATGGGACAGTGTGAGAAGAAGGTCCAACTCACGTGACCTGAGACCTTGCCGTAAACTCGGTCACTAGAGCGAGAAGCGGACGAATGGAGGAGAGGAAGGTTGGGAAGTATAAAGGATGAAGGGACGGATGGATAGAGGGAAGGAAAGGGGGATAGAATTATGGAAGAATGAACGGATAGATGAAGACATAGCAGGAAGGATAGTCTGAGGGAAGAAAGAAAAAGAAAGGGAAATTAAGATGAGAAATATTAAAAGAAGAATGAATGGATGGGGAGAGGAGGGGAAAAAGCGTGGAGAGAAAATAATGAGAGGAAGGAACAACGGAGGTAACCAAGCCTAACATAAAGGATGGCAGGAAGGAAGGCAAAGAATTACGATAGGAATAGGAAAATGGAAGCAAGGATGAATGAACCAGTGAACGAAGGAAAGAATTAAGGATCCAAGGAAAACGAAAAGAAGTTGAAAGGATATAAGGTGGAAAAGAAGCAGAGAGAACTGTAAAACTCACGTATGGAAAAAAGGAAATGTCAAACCTTTCACTGACATAAAAAAAAGTACTGAAAACAATGTTGGGAGTCTTTTATAAGCATCTACATGAAAGAAAGGGACAAGAAAAAAAAACTTATCAATTTTTATCCAGCTCAGTGTCTGAAGATGGCATTATAACCAAGAAAGAGGTACCAAAGTGGCTATTAATTAGTAAGATCAAAGGGTTATAAATTAGAACTGTTGGGTGTATCTTGTGTGGGCACCAGGTAAAGGAGATGGGCGCCAGAGTAAGTAAAAAGACAAGAGCGACAGGAGGACTAGTGGATAACGTTGAAAGTGAATGGAATGGCGAGCCAATGCGAATATTTAGTTATTGGCATATGTGCGTGGGAAGCCAGTGACGCAAAAAGGATTAGCGAGGAAGTCGATTTATACGATACATGTTACAAATCAGATCAAACCTTGTCACATAAACTTACAAAGTGAAAAATACAATTAATGTACTAAGGAAAGAAATTAACCCCTTCAATACAGAGACACATTTTTACCTTGAGATTTGTGTATTATTAGATCATTTTATTAGGAAGGGTCTATGGAGGTCAGAAGATTAATTGCCACGGTCCTCACTCTTTTAATCCGCGACATGAGTTTCTGAAGCTGTATAAAGTCACCAAATAGTTAACAAGATGGATATGGAAACGCATCAATGTATTCAAGGGATTAGAAGAAGTTTCCTAATAATATAAAAAACTGTAGACCTTCACAGACCTTACACACCCCCAAAACATCCTTTTCCTACAACAGGTATAGGAACAGCCAGTAAAAGACATGGGAGGGAAGCACAGAGAGACGAAGGTAGAAAATGTGGGAAGGAGAAGGCGGAGGGAAGGGAAGGGAGAGGGAGAGGGAAAGGGAGACAGAGGGAGGAGAAGGCGGAGGGAGGGGATGAGGAGTCACTTGCACCGAGTCAACGAACAACGATGGCAAACTCACAAACAGAGAGAAAAATACGACAACTTCTCTTCTGACTTCCGAAATGGCGCTCCACCTTTTGGTAATAGCAGCTTTGGAGAGAGAGAGAGAGAGAGAGAGAGAGAGAGAGAGAGAGAGAGAGAGAGAGAGAGAGAGAGAGAGAGAGAGAGAGAGAGAGAGAGAGAGAGAGAGAGAGAGAGAGAGAGAGAGAGAGAGAGAGAGAATTAAAGGAAGGGAAGGTTACAAAGAACACCTGGAAATGCCTCATCGCGGCTTATGATTCGCCGGCAAAGTTTAAATGACCATCGGGGATTGGGTGGCCCCGAAGGAGTTCCCAGCGAAGAATTCTGTCGTCTGGAAATGAGCCTCGTTTGTCTACACCGTTAATCAGCTCACGAAAATTAGTGTGTGCCGGAGAGAGAGAGAGAGAGAGAGAGAGAGAGAGAGAGAGAGAGAGAGAGAGAGAGAGAGAGAGAGAGAGAGAGAGAGAGAGAGAGAGAACAGGACAAAGAGGGAGGAAAAAATAAGAGAAAGGGGAGAAAAGAAAAAAAAGATTGGATAAGTAGTCTGAAGCTATTTATTCTAATAAGGAAAAAAAAAAGATAAATGGATACACGCCAAAAATGGAAATGAGGAAATAAATGAGAGAGAGAGAGAGAGAGAGAGAGAGAGAGAGAGAGAGAGAGAGAGAGAGAGAGAGAGAGAGAGAGAGAGAGAGAGAGAGAGAGAGAGAGAGAGAGAGAGAGAGAGAGAGAGAGAGAGAGAGAGAGAGAGAGAGAGAGAGAGAGAGAGAGAGAGAGAGAGAGGCAGAAGATCAAAACGAGGAACACGAGAGAATTGAGACGAATGGCGCGAGTAAGAGAAGAGGAGGAGGAGGAGGAGGAGGAGGAGGAGGAGGAGGAGGAGGAGGAGGAGGAGAGCAAAGAATGTCCGAAGTGTGAGTCAGAGGTAGCCACGTGACGGAAGAATAAAGAGCAACTGTGCGGTGGTTGGAGAGAGAGAGAGAGAGAGAGAGAGAGAGAGAGAGAGAGAGAGAGAGAGAGAGAGAGAGAGAGAGAGAGAGAGAGAGAGCGCACCGTAATAAATGTTTCTGTGATGACTAGTTAAATGCATCCCGCTCGACGAAGGCTAAGGAGACCACCACCACCACCACCACCACCACCACCACCACCACCACCACCACCACCACCACTACCACTACCTGAGGGATGTAAAGCGAAGGAGTGTGATGAGACGAGGCGGCTGAGGGACTGGTGAGAGAGGGAGAATTATAAGTTTAGGAGAGTGAGTTGAGATCAAGAATGGCGAGAGAGAGAGAGAGAGAGAGAGAGAGAGAGAGAGAGAGAGAGAGAGAGAGAGAGAGAGAGAGAGAGAGAGAGAGAGAGAGAGAGAGAGAGAGAGAGAGAGAGAGAGAGAGAGAGAGAGAGAGAGGAAAGAAGTAAACAGGGAGGTGAAGTGAGGATAAGTACATGATTTGGTCGAGGAAGGTGACGAGAACAACGGTAAATAGGAAACCGTCAGGAAAAGAATTATCAAGAAAAAAATAGACAAAAGGCAAAGTTAAAAGAAAAAAAAACTATTGGAGAACTGGAAAAGGAAAAAGGATGATTAGGAAAAGGAGGAGGAGGAGGAGGAGGAGGAGGAGGAGGAGGAGATGTCTCAGCGCGGGGGGTTTCAGGCATGCCTTCTGATGCACATCGCGCCTCACAATCACAACACTTCATTAGCATATTCATTCCCTCTTCCACAGAAACTGCTAATCCTTAATTGCTACTTGCAGTCAGAGGGCGCAATTAGGTGATTACCGGGCCGGGACTCCAGCTGCTGCACCACCTACACTTCACCCACCACCTACCAAATCCCTATTCACCACCACACCCTTCCACTCACCATCCGTTAGACTCACTGCGGGACATCACTCATTACTCAAGCAATCATCCTCCCACATACACATGTCTCGCCGTCCACTGAGTCACGCCCATGAACTCTTTGGGCGTGTTAAAAATAGGACCCCTGGAGTGATATTAAAGCTATATTTGGTACTGGTCAGTCCTCCTCATTTGTGGTATGTACGTAGTTCTGCACAGACATTATAGGAAGGATATGGCCGTGTTAGTGTCAATGCAAAGGAGAATGATCAGAAATATACAGGAATGCAAAATATTTGCTATAAAATGAGATTTAAACGGGATTTGTTTGAGGTCTCCAAGTACCACAAGGGATGTAATAAATACAATATCATTATTAGTAATCAAGGCAGAACAAAGAAATAGGGGCACCGAGTTTGATAGAAAAAAAAAATGGGAGGAAATTGGTTCTCAAACACGGAAAATGGCAGCTGACCAGGTTTTTAATATCGATTCACCTTTTTAGACAAATGGACAACCACGTGTTGGGCTGATCGATGTTCTCACTTTCCTTATTTCCTAATGTTCTAACGAGGAACTCTCTCAGATGGCCACTCATACGTCATCCATACAATTCATTCATCTATTCACACATTTATCTTTCTTCATTAGTTCATTTAACTTTAAAAACAGGTAGTGAAGCTCATCACAATGTTTCGTATGGGCCAACTAGTCTATTGCTGTTTGTTCTTCCTTTGTGCTCTTTTTTTCGCGTGTTTAGCAATCATTACTAGGGAGAGACTCCAGAATTGACGAGATAGGCGATGACCACTCAGTTCAATGAATACCTCTGCTGTCATGACGCAATCTCACTCAGCTTTTATTTGTTTACAAAACTATTAGACGAGGACAGACATCTGGCTTAAGCACTGTGGAGCCTTTCACTGAACCTCGCTGAAGCTTGTGTATTCTGATGGAAAAAAAAGGCAGAAAAAAATAAGGAGTATTTATTTATTCTTTCTTTCATGGCAGGAAAGTTTTAATATTCTAAGAAAATATGACCCAATGTTTTTATCATAAATACGTAATTTCCCTGAATTATTTGCCCTGACGTGTAAGGGACGCATAAAAGGTTCTTAGTACATTCTACTTAAGAAGCCAAAAGAGAAAACATGCAATTATTTAATGTAAAGAATTTCTCCATGATGAATATTCGCTGCCTATTTATCGTAGGAGGAATTATTTTTAAGGAAATCTCGAAGATGGAACGTCAAAGGAAAAAGTTAACTGGGACACACACACACATACACACAAACACACACACACACACACACACACACACACACACACACACACACACACACACACACACAGAGAAAGAGGGAGGTGATCGCGGCGTCCTGTGTGGCTGCCGTGAACAAATGTTACGGAGACGTCCAGTACGCCTCTTCCCTGGGAACACACACACACACACACACACACACACACCCGGTAGCTCAGTGGTTAGAGCGGTGGCTTCACAAGCCAGAGGACCGGGGTTCGATTCCCCGGCCGGGTGGAGATATTTGGGTGTGTCTCCTTTCACGTGTAGCCCCTGTTCACCTAGCAGTGAGTAGGTACGGGATGTAAATCGAGGAGTTGTGACCTTGTTGTCCCGGTGTGTGTTGTGTGCCTGGTCTCAGGCCTATCCGAAGATCGGAAATAATGAGCTCTGAGCTCGTTCCGTAGGGTAACGTCTGGCTGTCTCGTCAGAGACTGCAGCAGATCAAACAGTGAAACACACACTGCGTAGTGTAGTGGTTAGCACGCCGGCTCACAACCGAAAAGGCTCGGGTTCGAGTCCCGGGCGCGGCGAGACAAATGGGCAAGCCTCTTATGTGTGGCCCCTGTTCACCTAGCAGTAAGTAGATACGGGATGTAACTCGAGGGGTTGTGGCCTCGCTTTCCCGTTGCGTGTAGTGTGTTGTGGTCTCAGTCCTACCCGAAGATCGGTCTATGAGCTCTGAACTCGCTCCGTAATGGGGAGGGCTGGCTTGGAGACCAGCAAACGACAGTGGTGAATTACATAAACACCACTGCAGTCGCTACCTTCACACATTTGGTCCCCAGGTACAGCCAGAAGCGTAACC
>NC_059291.1:30566227-30568727 GCF_017591435.1 Portunus trituberculatus
GTTTGTCCAAAAATGTCGACTATTAAAACTTGGCGCAGTATATCAGAGCGGATCTAGTTTATGATCAAGTGAGGCCATTCTCAGTGTTAGTGGCAAGCTGCAGGCCGCACGGCTTACCGGTCCAGCCCAGCTGCCGTCCGGCCTGCCTCCCTCTAGGCTTGCTACAAAACCGTATTAAGCCGGCCAGACAACAAAGCAAGCCTGCAGAGCCCAACATAGGGCGGCCTGTGTCTCTGGCGGTGGTGGGGCAACAACGCCCAAAGAGTAGTACTAGTGGAGAGGAGCGCGCTGCCACGCGGTTTTACCTCGAATTTATTTCAGTATTACTTTGGCTCTATCTATCATTTTTATTTTTTGTGATGTGGAATTTGTCAACGCATTTTCACTCTTCCATAGCAGGCTGCAGCACCTGCCGGGAAACTGTGCTGGTGGCTCAGCATTCAATAAAACTTTCATAATCCAGCACAAACACATTTCACTGCAGCATGTTAGACCGTCACTTTCCTTCAAACTATACACACTTCCTTTCCAGGCGAGAGCTGTGCAGCAATTTACTATTACGGAATGGAACTTGAGTCTGTGAATTTGTGGGGTTCTCACGGTAAACATTAGTCTGAAAAGAGAAAATAATACCGCGGTGACTCTATTTCTTTCATCGAAGTGGCATGCCATTACTCGGCAATCCAGGAGACACAGACGTGGCCAGCGTGGGACAGAAGTGGGCGTGGCGTAAAGGTTTTACTCAGTGGAAGCAAAATACTCCGATGGCACCTGGTCTTCAAGTGGTGGTGTCCACCAGTCTGCGGTCCACTTGTCCACTTCTTTCTTCCTTTAGCCGTCTCCTGCCCCAGCCTGGGTAATTACTTCACGTGAATTATCAGACTTCGATACAAGGACAGAATAATTGCCTATTGGATTATTGAAGGAATATATATAATAAGAGAAAAGATTTACAATTCACACAAAGCGAAGCGACCTACAGAGGATTCTCTCTCTCTCTCTCTCTCTCTCTCTCTCTCTCTCTCTCTCTCTCTCTCTCTCTCTACATGAGGAATTTCTTCTGACACAGAATGTTTACATTAGAAAAGGTTTTTACTGTTGTTTTCTATATTTTTATTTACACTCCAATATGTCGCTTTTAGTTTATATTTTCATATTACCATAAATAACTGTAGAGGAGTTATGCATCTGAAATTATTGTAATCGCTGTGTCTATTGTAATTACAGAGCACCTATTGTAATTTGCGTAATAAGCACTTTGGTGAATAACAAAAAATTTCTCTCTCTCTCTCTCTCTCTCTCTCTCTCTCTCTCTCTCTCTCTCTCTCGCTCGCTCACACACACACACACACACACACACACACACACACACACACACACACACACACACACACACACTCACAAAGTATGCAATTATAATATGCACTACCTAATACCGTTATTACAACAACCCCTCCCCCCCTTTAGACACTCATTCCCATTTTTTTTAATTAAGGTGTGACATGCGAGTAAATCCGAAGGTATGTAATTATAGTAAAAAGTCCCTCGCCTCATTAAGTATACATGGAATACTGGAGGCCATCCTTAAAGTGGACCAACTCGCCCTCAGACTCCCAGAGAGTATGAGACTCATGACAGGTAAGTAAGCAAGCAAGCAAGCAAGTAAGCAAACATACACAGACACAAGCTCACAAACACATACACACACACACACACACACACACACACACACACACACACATACACAGAGACGCGACTGCAGCGAACGATTGTTGTAGTGTGTGTGTTACTTGTAGCGGTGGTGGTGGTGGTGGTGGTGGTGGTGGTGGTGGTGGTATGTTCAGCGATGATTGGTGGAAGGGACAGCCTCATGTACCATTAAACGTAGATTTCATATAGACTGATCTGTAATGGTGTGTTATTTCTGTGTGTGTGTGTGTGTGTGTGTGTGTGTGTGTGTGTGTGTGTGTGTGTGTGTGTGTGTGTGTGTGTGTGTAGCGGCGAGGCATGTTCTGGATTATTGTGTTATGTGGCGGAGTGCTCTGATCAAATTTACTCTAGTGTTATATGGTTCGGATTTGTGGGGTGCATTGCGGCTTGGTAAGGATTTGTTTGATTTATTGATACCTGTGTGTGTGTGTGTGTGTGTGTGTGTGTGTGTGTGTGTGTGTGTGTGTGTGTGTGTGTGTGTGTGTGTGTGTGTGTGTGTGTGTGTAACCACGCGTGTGTGAATACCTATAAAGAAACACATTTGGCAGTTCTGCATAACCAGAGAACCATGATAAAGCAAGTTAACCGTTGAGTGATAAAAGCCTGTTGGAAAGAAGGAGCGCATGCAGTCACGTAGCAGTGTGGCGTGACATATTGCACGGTGGGTCGGGGAAGGGGTTGGGGTGGCGGACGATGGCGGGAGTGGCGGCGCGAGGATGTAGGTAGGAAGACGGTCGTTGGGTGCGTCGCGGGGGAGTTGTAAAAAGCCAAGTGGTGAACTATGGTATAA
>NC_059291.1:30573727-30628727 GCF_017591435.1 Portunus trituberculatus
AAAAAAGGAAGAGGGAAGTGAAGTTAATATAAGACTGTAGACGAAACAGATGAAATGCAGAAACATCTACACAAGACACAAGAATACACTAGTCTAAACAACACAGAAAGGATGAAAGGATAGTGTAAACGCAATATAATTCACAATGTTAAGGTTGCTCTAGCTTCACTCAGACTCGCACACACAAATACACACGAGAAGCACACAACACGCTGACAACTAAGGGAAACACCGAAGCAGCCACAACACTACAATGGTAATAATAACACTCATGCACAATGACGCAAAGCAACTAAACACAGACTAATCTAAATCAAACTCAATGACCAAAGTGAAATAGACAAACCTGGAAAGTAAAAGAAAAAGGCGTCTAATAAATTACACCACAAAATAACGTAATAAATAAAGAAAGAAAAAAGCTTCACCAATAAAAGCAAGCAAAGCGAAGACATAACAAGAGCAGCATCGCCACCAACAAGCCGCGAGTGCAAACAATCACAACGCGACCCAACAAAACAAAACAATGTAACAAAATCAAGGAAGTGAGAGAAAGAAGAGAAAGCGCGAGACAATGAGTGAAGTCCTGCAGTGTGAAGAGGTGATGGAATTAGAGAGAGAGAGAGAGAGAGAGAGAGAGAGAGAGAGAGAGAGAGAGAGAGAGAGAGAGAGAGAGAGAGAGAGAGAGAGAGAGAGAGAGAGAGAGAGAGAGAGAGAGATAGGAGGGGGGGATAAAGGTAAGAGAGGGGAACAGGTAGGAAGGTGTGGAGAGGAAAGAGAGCGAGTAGGGGGAGGGGGAGGGTCTGGTTCAACACATTATGGAAATTACCTGTCTGAGGGGCGACTCCACCGAGATACGGGGTAAATAAACCACGAAATAGAAAAGACAAACTCAAATATGAACAAAAAATCCCTTTTCTTGAGTGCCTGCATATTAAGACCTGATTTTTCCTCTCCTCTGCTTCAAGATAAATTTATGATACTAGTTTATTTATCTAGTTAAAATTATTTAAACTGAGTCCCAGGGTATGAATGGCGCATGTGTCTTGTCAAGGAAAGTAGTGATGGAAACATACACGTAGGGAACACAAAGGAAAAACAAACCATTGCAGCACATTTGTTGTCCCTTTTAAGATATATTCCTGAGAGAGAGAGAGAGAGAGAGAGAGAGAGAGAGAGAGAGAGAGAGAGAGAGAGCAAATCGCTGAATAAAAACACATATATATTGGCTAATTTTTACATGCATTATATGATAACATACTTACCTCTCTCTCTCTCTCTCTCTCTCTCTCTCTCTCTCTCTCTCTCTCTTGTATAGTGAACACTTCCACAGTAACAGGGGTTGCCCCACGGCTTGGAAACACTCTATCATTGTACCGGTACTTAAATCAGGGAACAAATATGAACCACAAAATTATCGCCCTATATCTCTTTTGCTGTTATTTCAAAAATATTAGAGAAAGTGGTTGCATCTCAGCTTACTGATCATTTAGACAAAAATAATCTTTTCAGCAATACACAGCATGTCTTCAGGTCTTCCTTGTCTACAAACACTTCTCTTCTCACACTCTCCAACACATTATGCAAATATGAACAAGAAGAAAGTGTCTCTTATCACAGTGTGTGACCTGTCCAAAGCTTTTGACAGTGTGAGTCACAATATACTACTGAACAAGTGTTTCAACTTAAAGATTGACCCGTTCTGGTTTCACAATTATCTCAGCGATAGAACACAGTCTGTTCGCATTACAAGCTCCATTTCTGACAAAATTAATGTTAAGTACTGAGTACCCCAAGGATCAGTGTTGGGCCCCATTCTGTTCAATATATACGTAAATGATCTTTCCAATGTCTTCTCTGATTGCCAGGTTATACAGTATGCCGATGACATGCAATTCCTTCACACTGGTGACATCAATGACATTCGGGGTCTAATGCGTAGAGGCGAAGAATGTATAGCGAAGGCAAAAATGTATTTCAACACGAATGGTCTACTGTTAAATGCTAAAAAGACGCAATGCATGTTTGTCGGGACCAGGGGACTCTTATACCAGATCCCCACGGACATACACATGATGGTTGACGGGAACCCAATTTTCCAAAGTAATTTTTTTAAGAACTTATGTATATATTTTGACAAAAATATGAAATTCGCCAAACAGATAAACGAATTGAGCAGGAAAATTTACGGAATAATATCGTATGTCAACAGAATAAAACATAACTTCAGTAAAAGCACTAGAATAAATGTGATCCATTCATTAAGCCAAATTAACTACGGCATACTCATTTGGGTCACAGCTAATTCAACGCAGATTGGCCGTGCACAAAGAATTCAAAATTTTACAGCAAAAGTAGCACTTGGAGGCGCAGGCAAATATGACCACGCCACTCTACATTTAAAAGAGCTCGGATGGCTTAAGATAAAACAAAAATATCACTTTGAATTGGGCATACTAGTACATAACATCATGAATAAAAGAGTACATCACTGGTTATTCACACTGCCAACAGTGGAAGATGTTAATGACCACGCTGTAAACACCAGGCAACAACAACAGCTTTATAGACCAAAATGTCACACGTGTTTGGGGGATACATCACTTATTGTGGCAGGACCTTCTTTGTGGAACAGTCTTCCCACTGATGTAAAAGATGTAAACTCTCTAAGTTCCTTTAAACGTAAACTAAAGGCACACCTACGTAGTCACCAATTTCAAATGCATTGTTCCTTTATAATTTTCAATGTATTTCCTTTCACTTTGGAATTTTATTGCACTAATACAAATTTAATCTATTTTGCATATAATTTTACCTTTAAATGTAATGTTCTATAGTTATATTTCAATTTTATTGCAATTTACTGACAAAGTTCACTTCGTGTTCTTATTCTTTTATATTTCTATTACTACTAGTATTTTACACTGTATTAAAATTCACTCTTGTGTAGTATTTACAAAATGTCAAGGAATAACCATTGTAGAATGGAAAATAATTTCCATTCAATTCAAATTCAATTCAATTCAATTCAACACTCTCTCTCTCTCTCTCTCTCTCTCTCTCTCTCTCTCTCTCTCTCTCGTTTCACTGATTAGGCTTGGCGTCTCTTTCATCCTATGGATGTGTCCAACTCTATTCCTGTGGCGGTGTAAAATTTCTTGCCAGCCAAAGAGTATCTGGCAGGTGATCTTTAAGAAGATGTCTCCTTCAAAATACTGGAGAGGGTTGGGGTTACGTATATAAAAAAAGTTTGCGCTGTCTAATTAAACTCCTGACAAGCTGCACTTTTTCCAATCTTGTTTATGATCACCGTGTAAAATTGTACATCATTTGAATGTTGAGGTTTCGCGAAGTATAAAATAACGTATCCAATCCAATCGCTGAGCCGAGACCTGAGTCTCATCACCTGAGTCACCCAGACCAGGCCAGCCACATGCCTGCCTCCCTGCTCATTGCCACGCCCCCACACACACACCTATACAGACTCGTTGACAGATAAATGCACACACATACACACACCTTTTGACCTTTAATTTAGGATTGGCACCTCAGGAAGCCGTTTTTTTTTTTTTTTTTTATCTTTGTTGCCTTTGGCCCGGGTCACTCTTATATAACACTCATGTAAGCGCGCCCGCAAATACACACACACACACACACACACACACACACACACACACACACACACACACACACACACACACACACACAAAACTTTAGTGTGTATTCCAGCAACTGAAATATTTCAGGGATTATAATTTTTCTCTCCGTAACAGTGGCGTCAGCTTCGCGTGATGTGCCGCGGCGATAACACTAACACTGTAGAGGACACGATATATATAATATATATATATATATATATATATATATATATATATATATATATATATATATATATATATATATATATATATATATATATATATATATATATATATATATATATATATATATATATATATATATATATATATATAAGCATGGGGAATGAGAAGAGAAAAACCCGTTCCTCTTGGTAATCTTTACAAGGTCTTCCCTTCTTATTGGTCCTCATTTCTCAGGCTGAGGGGAGGTCAGAGCACAAGATGTTTCCCAGGCGCGGAAAATACACCTCAATTCCGGTATCGGGAACCCACACGCGGCAAAACTGCAGCACTCCTCATTCTGTATACTTTGGAGAGTCTCATCAAGGCTCCCCTGATGACTCTCCTCGCCTGCCGCTCCCTGCCTCTGTTGCCTCCCGGTTAAGAGTCCAGACCTAAGTTGGTCTCCGAGTGAGGAGACTTGATCCTTTCTTTCACAGACTCCTGATAACTCCATTTCCCCTCTCCCACTTATGCTCAGCTGCGGTCACACCACGGCGCTCAAGTGATTGTTTTGCCTCACTGTTATTGGTGTTGTCTGGTGTTGGCGTGGTCTTCTCACCACTTTTTGTCCCCAACTCGTGTGTGAGGAGAGGAATTTTTGGAGGTAATTTTTCGTCCTCTGTCTGTAATCAGCTCACTGAGGAGAACCGGCCTTTCAGAACTGCCTTCCATAAAAGTATGCAAGTCATGTAACGCACGAAACACACGCGTACAATCCAATGCAATACACACACACACACACACACACACACACACACACACACACACACACACACACACACACACACACACACATGAACAAGGATGAGAAAATAAACACAAACTAAAAAAAAAAAAAATAGAAACAGAACAAAACAGGTAAACAATATCCCCTGCAGGTGGCGCTGCCCTGCACCCATGAATTTTTTAACCGCCGCCGTTGGGGTGTAAATAATGACAAACGGGCGGGGTGTTGGCGGTGACGGGGAGAGGAGGGTGTGGGGATTGGACAGGGCGCGGGAGGGAATAGGTCGGGGCCGAGGATGGGGCGGGGATGGGAAGAGAAAGGTGCCAACACATGGTTTTTGCGGACACTTGAGGACTCGCTGTGGCATTGATTCTCACCAGTGTTGTTTGTGTACCCATTTGCACGACACCCTTACACCCTTCCTCCCTCCCCGCTCCTTTATCTTCCTCCTTTCTATTTCCCCATTCTGTTACAAGGAACCTGGATTTGCACGTCCTTCGCCCACCTCCCTCTACCTCTCGCTCATGTTCCTGTGTTCCAAGATGGAGGGCGATTAATAACTGGCGGGAGGCGCGTGTGATTTGCACCGGACCATAACTAACTCAGCAGCATTCCACAACAATGGTTCCCTCTTGCCAATTGGTGCGTGGTCGATCGCTTATAAAGGAAAGACACAATAAAAACTAAGAGAAAGTCAATATCTGATACGTAGTTAAGGTTCGTCAGGGACTTAAATGCAGTATTTCCAGGCAAGACTATTGGCTTTATGCAGAGGAATGGCGGGCAGGAATAAATACCGACAAGGAGAGAGTAACGGGAATCGATGCGAACCGCGAGAACACTGTATGAACAATTACGTGTGTGGGGGAAGGAAGGTGTTGTGTTCATGCATAAACACCTGCAGAATGTAGTACTCCTTCGTGTTACTGTACTGGGCTACACACACACACACACACACACACACACACACACACACACACACACACACACACACACACACACACACACACACACACACACACACTACATCTCTGGTATTTTCAATCACTTTCAACATAATACCTAGAGTCTATCCTGGCTTCCTCATTCCTAGGCAATATTTCGCTGCACGTTCACCCGCAACGCTCTAGAGACGCACAATCAACCTCTTAATCCCTTTAATACTGATATGCATTTTTATCATGATTTTTAATATGATCACACAATTTTTACTTGCATAAGAGAGGGTTTATGGAGGTCGAAAGATTAATGGACAGCCTTCACTGTTTTAACCCTCTCATAAGTTTCTGAAGCTGTGTAAAATTGCAAAATAGAAATCAGAATGAATATCGAAACGCAGCATGGTATTCAAGGGGTTAAACCAAAAAAATAAAAAAGTACTAAAGCAAAAAAGAAAACAGAACCTCAACCTACACACAAAAACAACACCATTAAAATCCAACAACAAACGTAAACTGGTAAGACATCGGCATGTACAAAAAGAAAGAAAAACAAAAAGATCACCTACAAAAATGAATACTGAAAAGGAGGCAAGGCAGTCACGGAGATAAACATACATTGCAAGTCCTCTCATTCGACAGCAGCAGCACCAACAGCAGACGGCACAATCACTCCTGGAGACGAGGGGCGAGGTCCTACAAGGCCCCACAACCTCCACGACCCGCCAAGTTTGTTTTGAAAGCGGCAATTTCACACCCGGAAAAAGACGGCTCCTGTGCGAGGGTAAAAGGAGCGCGAGGAGCGAGGGGCGGGGTAGCCTATAGGGGCTGGTGGCGGTGGTTGCAACGAGTGATTGCCAATTAAACTTGCTCAGTACTGCGTCCCAAGTTGTGACTGCTTATGGAAGGCCAGCGGAAAGACACAGGAGCCCCGGCACGCCTCGGCTCCCCGTGAAGGGTCTGGTCGTTACTTGAAGAGAGATGGAAGAAGGTGAAGGGACGGGACAGGACGGGAAGAAGACTGGAGGGAAGGGAAGGGAAGGAAGAGAGAGAGAGAGAGAGAGAGAGAGAGAGAGAGAGAGAGAGAGAGAGAGAGAGAGAGAGAGAGAGAGAGAGAGAGAGAGAGAGAGAGAGAGAGAGAGAGAGAGAGATTGGGAGGACGAGACGGAATGAATGAATGCATGAGTGACGAATGAAGGAAAGATGGAAGGTAGGAAGGACAAAGGAGAGAGAGAGAGAGAGAGAGAGAGAGAGAGAGAGAGAGAGAGAGAGAGAGAGAGAGAGAGAGAGAGAGAGAGAGAGAGAGAGAGAGAGAGAGAGAGAGAGAGAGAGAGAGAGAGAGAGAGGAGGAACGGAGAGGGAAAAAAGGAGAGAGGAAAGACAGAAAGAATTACAGGATATTTCAGTGAAAGAAAGAAGAGAAGTAAGAAGGAAGAAAAGAAGGGAAGAGAAAAGGAAATTATGACGAAAGGAAAGAAAGATAAGAACATACAGTGAAACAGTCAATCAATCAATCAATCACCCAGTCACTCAAACTGAGAGAGAGAGAGAGAGAGAGAGAGAGAGAGAGAGAGAGAGAGAGAGAGAGAGAGAGAGAGAGAGAGAGAGAGAGAGAGAGAGAGAGAGAGCAGCTAGATGGCAAAGGAGAGAGTGAAGGAAAGGCGTGAAAAAGGAGAGAAGACCATGAAGAAAGAAAAAGGAAAAAAAAATCATGAATACTGTTGAAGAAATATGAGGAAGCAGAAAAGGAGAAGGAGGAAGAAGAGGAAGAGAAAAAGAAACATGAACTTATACATTTACCAAAAAAAAAAAAAAAAAAAAAAGAAGAAGAATATTTGACATTGGAGGGAAAGTCAGCCAGTAGTAGAGGGAAAGAAACAAAATTCTGAGGCGTGAGGGGAGAAAAGGGAAAGAGGCAAGTGTCGGAGAGAAAGGGGTAGGCAGGGCAACAGGTGGAGGATACAAGCACCAGGAGGGAAATGAGGAAACACAAGGAAAAAGAGGAAGCAAGAGGAAGCAAGAGGAAGGCGAGGAAAGGAGGAAGCAACACTAGAGAAAACAGAGGTAATGGTCAGGGAGGGAGAGCAGGTGGAACAGCAGGAGAGAAGAGGGAGACGAGAGAGAGAACAGGGGAGTGAAGATATTAAGTAAAAAGAGGAGATGCAGCAGGTGGAAAGGAGGTACATAAGGTGAAGGCAGGAGGCAGCAGTGGGGAAAGAGACGTATAAAGCGAAGAGGGAAACAGGAGGAGGAAAGGAGAGAGAGAGAGAGAGAGAGAGAGAGAGAGAGAGAGAGAGAGAGAGAGAGAGAGAGAGAGAGAGAGAGAGAGAGAGAGAGAGAGAGAGAGAGAGAGAGAGAGAGAGAGAGAAAGGGGAGGCGAAGGTTTGTAAGTAGTAAAGAGGAGAGCCTGACAGTCTCAAGAGGACACACTATCGATACAGCACTCGACGGGAGGAAAATATTAATGTTTCTGACGAGAGGTTCGCGCAGAGAGGGACTCCAGCAGGTTCCCACAAGACAGCACTTCACGGGAATCAAAACTTAATATTTGAATTTCTTCGAACACATTTGATTTCCATGTGAGGGTGGCGCGAAGGAGGGAGGAGCGCTGTTGTAGTGTAGTGGGAGTGTGACAGTCTTAGTGTGCATTACCATTAGTACACTGATGGAACTGTTCAGCCACTCTTCCCTGACACAACATTTTCTTATAATTACTTACCACCTTGTTTTATTCCTACATTTAACCCCTGCAGTACTGGGACGCATTTTACCATGAGTTTCGGTGTGATTAGACGGTTTTGTTTACATTACGAAGGGTCTATGAAGGTCACAAGGTTAATAGCCAGAATCTTCACTATTTTAATCCTCCACACAAATTTCTGAAGGTGAAAAAATAACGAAATAGTAAGCACAAGGAATAGGAAAACGCGTCATAGCACCGAAGACGTTAAATAGAGTTATATCATTCAAAGAAAAAAAAAAGTAGCATAGTTTATATATTCTCCCATACGCTCATGCATCTCTTCAAATGTGCAATACTTCTGAATATCAAAAAAGCACAACCACGTCAGTAAAACATTAAACCATGACACGTGTGTAAGTTACGAGTGGAGAGAGGTAAGTATAACCACAGGGATCCCTATGTAGAGAAACCATCTTAACTTCCATTATTCAAGACCTCCCGCCCCTTAACGCCCACCTGTTTACTAACCCATGTATTTCTGTATTTACTGTATATTGATCGGCAAACAGCGTGGAGTTATTAGGACACAAAGGACACGTTGAGGCGGGCTACTGAGGAACATGCCAGTGAACTACAACGGTTTCTTGGAGATGGAAATAAGTTAGAGTGGCGTTTGTACTGATTTTCTCAAGTTGGAAGCGAGAGCGAGAGAGAGAGAGAGAGAGAGAGAGAGAGAGAGAGAGAGAGAGAGAGAGAGAGAGAGAGAGAGAGAGGAGAGAGATGTGAGTTGCAAAAGAGAAGCAAGAGGGCGAGGGAAGGCGAGTTCCCTGGTGGTAAGGGAAGAGGAGGAGGCTGAGGAGGAGGAGGAGGAGGAGGAGGAGGAGGAGGAGGAGGAGGAGGAGGAGGAGGAGGAGGAGGAGGAGGAGGAGGAGGAGGAGAGAGGAGGGGATCTTGTGAGGTAACAGGATTATCTGCTAAATAGCGGATGGGGAAACTGCCATATAAAAGACAAAGGATGAACGGCTAAGGAGAAGCTATGGCTGAACGTTTGTGGGGAGCTGTTGAGGAGGAGGAGGAGGAGGAGGAGGAGGAGGAGGAGGAGGAGGAGGAGGAGGAGGAAGAGGAAGAGCAGGGAGAGCAGGGAGAGGCAGAGGGGAGGATGTGAGAAGGAGAACAATAAGCGAGCAAGTGAGAAAAGAAAAATAAAAGAGTTCCACGTTTAAAAATGTAATATATGTAGAAATGCTTCCAGAGAGAGAGAGAGAGAGAGAGAGAGAGAGAGAGAGAGAGAGAGAGAGAGAGAGAGAGAGAGAGAGAGAGAGAGAGAGAGAGAGAGAGAGAGACCACCATGGAAAGAAGATATGAAGGAAAAGAGGAAACGAAGACGGAAAGAAAGACAGAAAGAAGAAAGGAATGTGAGAATGGAGAGAGAGAGAGAGAGAGAGAGAGAGAGAGAGAGAGAGAGAGAGAGAGAGTGTGTGTGTGTGTGTGTGTGTGTGTGTGTGTGTGTGTGTGTGTGTGTGTGTGTGTGTGTGTGTGTGTGTGTGTATATACGTATGTGCTTTGGGGGGGGGGTGAGGGAGGCCACGTGGCTGGCAACACTCGCCTCGCCGTGCCATTACAGACCGGCAACAACCACTCCCTCGCGGCACTAACTGGCGTTCGGTAAATATACTGAGACTTTTATGTAATTGTAAGGGAATGTCACAGTTTTTTTGTAGCCATACTGACGAAATAAACACTTAGTGAATTACACAATTAGTACCAGATAATGATTATCTACACGCGCCCAATGGTATTACTTCACGAATTACCTTCACCACGGATTAGGTGTGAAAAAAATGAAAAACATAAGATAGGGAGATTTTTTTCCACTTGTGCCTTCAGTAATGGTCAGCTGTAGGGTTAATGGGGTAAAATAAAGGTAAAAGTTGTGAAGGTAAAGGGTGTACAAAACGCACTGCCACATCCCACATTTTCGTATCCATAGAGTCTCCGAGTGTGTGGAGGGCAGACACCTTCACTCGCCACCTCCGTCATGCAAAGTCATTCCAAGCACGGCTAAAAATCTTTGCAGTTTTCCTCATTCCCTCCTGGAGGTCTTAATTAGCTCTATTTTGGAGAGCAGGAAGTTAAATGTTAATGCGATGATAATGACGGTAATTGTGAACAAGAGATTAAATTACTCCCGCCCCCATCCTACTTCCCCCTTGTCACTATCATCCTCTCTTTTTCCTGCGCCTTGTCACCGCACGCCAGAGTATTCCTTCCCAGTCACACTCTTTCCTCACTCACCCTCCCATAACCATACCCATAGCACGCTTCTCTCCATCAAATCCCTGTAGAAGTCATGCTCATTTCTTTTTCATGTTAGAGGGAAAGATGGCATAAAACGGAAAAAAAGTCCTTAGTTGCCAGTCCCCTTGCACGTCCGAGAGTTAATAAAAAAAAAAAAAAAACTGTTTTGAAACCTCCCTCTTAAATGAACTCAAAGCCATAGGAAGTTGGAAATACAGAAGCAGGTAGGGAATTCCAGAGTTTCTTAGAGAAAGGTATGAATGATTGAGAGTACTGGTTAAGTATTGCATTGCTTTTCTAACTTGTATTATTTAACACCACTCTCTTATAACGCCAGTATTTAAAGGTCACTGAAATGATTACTAAGTCTTAAGAGCTTCAAGAATAATTAATGGTGTAAAGTCATTGTTTATCTATTTCTAGTCACAATAACTCCTTTGAAAACCTTAATGATATCAATTGGATCGCGTTACAAGTTGTCAAAATATAATTCGATAACGTTTCATAATAAAGCTGCCTGTCTCATCATCTTCTATCAGCATCACCATCACCTTTCACCACCAGCAGTACCCTTTCTCCTCACCAAGACCACATCCATTAACACCACCAAAACAGTTTTCTTTACAAGCCCAACACCACCATATCCGCAACACCTCTTTTGTACCCTCACCACCACCAAAACAGCTTCGTCCAGACACCACCACCACCGCCGCCACCACCACCACCACCACACACTTCATTTCTCTTGCACCCGGCCATCCCTGACACAACAAAAACACTCCCCGATATCTTCTTTCACACCGAGTCCGACACACCATCATCCAACCAAAACAGGCATCACCAATTCCCTGCTCATCACTATCACAAATATCACACGCCATCATTAATCAACAGCATAAAACGCTCTCTCTCTCTCTCTCTCTTTTCCCAAATACATAAGCTTTTGATCTCTAATATATCTACATGGTACCAAATGGAGAGCCTAAATGAATCACTTTAAGATGAGCTATATCGCAGTGAAGATAACGTTAACATCTAAATATTGAACTTAAATTTGATGGAAATATATTTTTTTTGTTCCTACTGATGTTGATTTACTATCTAGATACCTCAACTTCCAGGAATATACTTCGAGGAACACATTAATCTTATTCAACTTGATCTTTATAACAACCAAGCACATTAAAGGTAACACCAACTAGAACAACACTTTATTGTTATCTACTGCCAAAGGAAAGCTAAATTGACCTCCGTTAGAAATACACAAAAATACAATACACATTTTTCTTTGAAGTTATCTACGATGATGCTGTTACCTTTATATATCACACTAATAATCTGGCACTGAACATATCTACACCTATCACAAAAAAAAAAGATACATACTTTTTTTTCTCAAATGTGTAAATTATAGGTGCCTCCTCTCTACTTACCAACTACTTTTATGCACACATCTAATCTCTACTTATAACTACACTTATGAACCTCATTTGATTAAAAAAACAAAAACACTACTCACCTTATTCCATTAAAACTATATACATACAATTGAAAAGAAGTTGTAGGATAATCATTAACAGTACATCCTCGGAGCACACTCCTCAATTCTTCAGGTAAAAATATAATCTTAATCCCTTCAGTACCGGGAAACATTCTCACCATGAGTTTTAGGTGCGATTACACGATTTTACTTAGAGTAGCAAGGTTCTATGGAGGTCAGAAGTTTAATGGTCAATAATCTTCTCTACTCCAATCTCCATATGAGTTTCTGAAGCTGTATAAAATCGCCTAATAGTAAACAGAATAAATAAGAGGACGTGTCATGGTACGGATAACCATTAACAGTACATACTCGGAGCACATTTCTTAATAGTCACGTCAAATATAATCTTAATGTTAGAGGATACAACACGAATTCCAACAGTGACCATCATGTATACATAGAAAAAAAAATTTGCTTCCTTCACATACTTACGACACCAAGCACTGTAAAAGTTTAGGTCTTCTCTCTCCTCGTCTCAACAAACATCGCCACTCAAGTATCTTATTCAGTTCGTGAGGTCTGGAGTTATGGGCTTCCCTACATACAAAACTCAACGTCACTAAAAAGACAATCAAGACTAGGATAAAATGCCACACACTCTCTACCTACTGAAATTCTCCTGGACATCTTGTGTATTCTTTCTTGCGTTTGAGTATCCGTAT
Source organism: Portunus trituberculatus (assembly GCF_017591435.1). Lineage (NCBI taxonomy): Eukaryota > Metazoa > Arthropoda > Malacostraca > Decapoda > Portunidae > Portunus > Portunus trituberculatus. The sequence continues at coordinate 30,586,439 of NC_059291.1, forward strand.
TGCATTTGCTATTTCTGTATGGATCTATATCTAGTATTTTATGTATTTTCAATAATTGCATTCTATCTATAATTGTATCTGTACTACAATTGTATTACATTTGCACTGTGTTGCACTGTATTTGTATTGCACTTGTATAGTGTCTGTAATTGTATCTTAATCTCATTTCACTCATTATTTGTACCATCAGTTTTTGTATCTATTTTGTCTATCTAAATTTTACTTTCACTTATATTTCATCATTTAAATCTATAATTATATTTGTAATGATATTTTGTAGAATTTTTATTTTTTCATATTACTTACATTTATATTTCCCTTTGTATGTCGTGCGTTTGATGTTTTGCATTGTACATTCAACTGCTTTTTTTTAATAATATTCCATTAAATACATTTATCATCCGCTTAAAAGCTATGTTTTATAGAGGCTGACTGCATATTATAAATTCATTTTGTAGTTATATGTAATACTTTATACTACATACAAATGCAGCTATATATAAATGTGTCAAATCTCTCTCTCTCTCTCTCTCTGCAACATCTACACGCCCTTTCTTTTGTCTGTGCATCAATCCACACTAACACTACAGCAGCACCTTTCTATCCATCCCACCACCACTCCACTGCCCCGCGCAGCCCACATAGCCAATCACTCCCTGTCCATTCAGTGAGTCCCAAAGTAAGCCCATCAGACTGTGTGGAGCACCTTGCGGGCTCTCCATACGGCCTCTCAGACCCGGTCCAGATTAACCTGACTGGCCCTTCACACCTGCTGATGCTGCTCTAGTGCTTCCTCCTCCTCCTCCTCCTCCTCCTTCTTCTCCTCTTCCTCCTCCTCCTCCTCCTCTTCTCTCACCGCAAGAGCCGCCTGAAGGTGGAATCATCGATCTAGAGTCCCGCAAGGCTGGTTACACCCTCATAATGAAGACCATTACTTCACTCTATCTCCTCACAGGCTACTGGTACTGGTGGTGGTAGTGGTGGTGGTGGTGGTGGTAGTGACAGTAGTAGTAGTAGTAGTAGTAGTAGTAGTAGTAGTAGTAGTAGTAGTAGTAGTAGTAGCAGTAATAGTAGTAGTAGTAGTGATTATAATGACGGTGACGATAAAAGTAATAAATAATAATAATAATAATGATAATAATAATGATAACAACAACAATAAAAACAATAATGATAATAGCTAAAAAGAAGACCGAGAAAAGAAAAGAACAAAACAACAACAACAACAAAATGCTTATTTAAGAAAAAATAACAAAGATAAAGCAAAATAAAAAAAAATCAAGGGAGAGAGAGAGAGAGAGTGTTTTTTTTTTTTTTTTTTTTATGGTAAGGCCTATAGCGCCTGTAAGCACACTTGAAGAGTGTATGGGAAGCACTGTTCAGCTTCCGCCCATTAGTGGCCCAGGCAATTTTATTAATAGTGGTACCCATATTAGGGTCACATATCACCGCCCAAGCTCAACTTGAGTGTAACCACCACGGTATCATGGTGATATGTAGGTAACTTTAAACCACTCGACAAATGGCAAAGTGTTTTAAGGCTGTACGTGGTGGGATTCGAACCTACGCGTGGACGTCTGCCCGATCCCACGCTCACCACCTTATCCACTATGCCACCGCCTGTGTGTGTGTGTGTGTGTGTGTGTGTGTGTGTGTGTGTGTGTGTGTGTGTGTACACTTGGAGTGGTTCCTGACCTTTCTCTTGTTAAAAGTCATCGGCTATACTCTCTCTCTCTCTCTCTCTCTCTCTCTCTCTCTCTCTTCGACCTCTCCACTCAACGTTATCTGGGTTTCATGCGTCCCATTAATTTCATCGCGGCTAATGAGATCCGATATTTGTTTTAAAATTACCCGAGGCTTGTAATCAACACGACCCTGTCAGCGGCAGTGAAGGCGTGAGGGCGGCAGGGTAGCAGGGTGGCAGGGGCGGCGCTGGAAGGAAGGAGTTTTATAGGGTTGTGCATGACCAGAGCTGATAACAGTGTGGAGTTGAAAAAGATAATGCAGTGCAGTTAACAAGGATAATGCAGTGAAGTTAGTAACGATGATGCTGTACAAGTAATAATCACATGTAAATAACGAGGGTAATATTTTTTTTCTTAATAAAGTTTTGTTGTTTTATTTGTTTTTTGTCTATTTCTCCTATGGTTATTTCTTTATCCGGGAATATATATTTTTTTTTGGGGGGTTGCTTTTCAGTTTTCTAAATTACATTTTTCTTCATTTCGTTTAGATTCCATATATTTCCATGTCTTCTTAGCTAATTGCTTACATGCTTTTTATTTCAAAGATGCTTTCAGAAGTTTGATATTTGATGTTCCTTTCCATAATTACGTTACCAGCCATTTCTACATATTTCCTGATAGAGCTTGTCCTTTGAGGCCGTTAACTTCATTGCAATTTTTGCTCTTACATTTGCCATAGACCTTTCCCCATCTTTGTACGTAAAACCTACCAGAACTCAATCAAACTTTACAGCTTTTTTGTTTGGGTGCAATTTTCTTCTCGTGTCTTTGTTTCGAGCCATTCTACTACTTCAAAATCTTCACTATTCTCTCCCCTTTTCTTGCCTAACTAATCATTATACAGAGCAATAAACGCACAGAAGAGGCGCCACCTTTGTGTGTGTGTGTGTGTGTGTGTGTGTGTGTGTGTGTGTGTGTGTGTGTGTGTGTGTGTGTGTGTGAGCGAGCACGGGCCGTCTTTCCCCTCTTTACCACAATCCCGCAGCCCATCCTTTCCCTCGCATCATAATCCTCTACCCTCTCCGCGATCCACTAACACCCCTTGGCTCCCCTTGCCTTCCAAATGTCCCTCTATACCCACGCAAGACGACCCTTCGCTGCGTCTCTCGTCATAAAGCCGCAGCGTCACTCCCAGCATAATACACGTCTTCATTAACGTTATGCAAATTTTCCCCCCATCCAAAAAATATTCTCACGGCATTATCCCTCCTCCTCCTCCTTCTCCTCCTCCCCTTTACTCTTCCGTCGTTTCCTTTTATTTATTTTTTTCTCTCTCTGTCTTTTTCAAATGCGGTCTATAACAAAAATAAGCCTTTCTGCAATTACAAACGTATTATTCTCCCAGGGATGCGAGGCGAGAGAGGGTAAACAGTGGGGACTATTTTGGAGGAGCAGGAGCCTTAGATGGACCCAGCTTCTTTTTCATCATTTGTAATCTGTGTGTGTGTAAAGATTCTCTCTCTCTCTCTCTCTCTCTCTCTCTCTCTCTCTCTCTCTCTCATCGATGCTACCACTCCCTGATTCCCCTCACTCACCCATCAGCGTGTCGGTTTCCCCTCGCCACCCATGCATGAAATAACAGAATCCGTGCGTGCTGATTAGGCCCGTCCCGAAGCCACTACCACCCTGCCCCACCGCCCCCCACACTGCCCAAAACCTCCCGCCCCTCCCAATACACCAACCCCTCCACGGCACACAATGGCTGCTCTCATAACTACCAAAAACACCTTCTTCGTGAAAACAACCTTTTGTCCCAGAGGTATAAGACTTATTTTTCAGCTCGTAAACCATCATTATTTTTGACTGGGACCCTAGGGCGTATAGATGGAGCCGAGGGAGGGAGGGAAGTAGGAAGGGAAGTAGGAAGGGAGAACGGGAGAGGGAGGGAGATAAAGAAGGGAGGAAGGAAGGAGGGAAGAGAGGTAAGGATATAAGCAAAAAAAAGAGGGAAGGAGGAAGAAAGGTCGTGAGAGAGAGAGAGAGAGAGAGAGAGAGAGAGAGAGAGAGAGAGAGAGAGAGAGTGTGTGTGTGTGTGTGTGTGTGTGTGTGTGTGTGTGTGTGTGTGACTGAGCTGTATTGTATTTTACCCCAGATACTAATCACACACACACATACACACACACACACACACACACACACACACACACACACACACACACACACACACACACACACACACACACACACACACACACACACACACACACACACACACACACACACACAAAGGACACTCATTACTTCGGTAGCCGTTGCATCACTTTTATTACACTGGTTCACCTTCACAACATTTACATTCGCCACACTAATGTTCGCTGTTTCCTGCATCTACTGTTACATGTTCCGGAACACACCACTCTGCACATTACGCTTCCCGTTACGACCATTCCATCTATCACTGTACTCTCTATGGCCAAATATCATCCGTCAATGCACCACTCTATTACACTAAGCTACTAAATATTACCCTGCCATTACCATATCATTTCCATACCAAACAAAAGAAGATAGAAATAAGAGAGACAAAAATCACTACCTCCTTCATCTACTCACTTCATCTCACTCAGGATTATAAAAGTTACAGCGAAATTAGCATATTATTACAATTATCTTCAGGACAGAGGAAAATTACGTAAAAAACGGAACGATTTATGATCTTGGAATTTCACCAAACTCCCCTTCGCTCTTTCCTTTTACTTCAGAGTACGTAGGTATGCAAGAATGTATGTATGTGCACTATACCAGATATCTGTCTCGTATAAAACTCTTAAGTATTACCTGTATGCTTAGTGTTACGGCCCGCCCGTAACATACTCCACTACCATCACCTCCTCCGCTTGCTACCTCGTTCGCCACCTATCCACCTCCCCTCCACGTCACCGTCTCATGAAGCCCCGCTCCTGTCCCGAAGTAGGATTCACGCGGCCCCATTCGACTCAAGCGGAAGTGTTAAGCGAGCTCTCTGAATTTTGGAAGCCAGTCGAGGTCAAGGCCTCAACCAGTGAACACAATGCCTCTTGGATTACCGTGGGATCCACATCACCCAGCACTTCACTACTGCGACACCTCATAAGTATCACTTCCCCTCGTCCCGTTTTTTCCACATTGCTTCCATATAGGATAAGTATTATTGTTAGGTATTGTTAAGTTGGGTTCTTTATTGTTATATTTATTTGTGTGTTATATCTATGTGTATGTCAGTTTCATGTGTGTTTTGTTATTGGGTTATTAAATAGCTTCTTAAGTGCCCCTTTCCATATCCTCACCAGTTGAACCTGCAGTTTTTTTTTTTTTTTTGTTATTGTTCACCGGCTCCCCGATGCCAATCTTACCCATTTAACCGGTGAACGTAACAGTAGTAGTAGTAGTAGTAGTAGTAGTAGTAGTAGTAGTAGTAGTAGTAGTAGTAGTAGTAGTAGTAGATGGAAACTAAAACTTGCACTGGCATTTGTTTACTAGATAAATAAATAAACAAAATGAAAGGAAAGGGATGTAAAGTTTCAAGAAAAGTAAGAAAGAAGCACAGAGGAGAAAAAAAGGAGGGTTTGAATAAATGGAAATGCAAGTTGTGAGGAAAAGAATGATTGAAGAAGTAAAGAAAAATGAGAGAAGATAATGAATAGAGAGAAAGGAAGGAGGGCAAGTAAGTAAATATACAGAAAGAAGAGAAAGATGGCAGGCAGGAAGGAAGGAAATAACAAAGAATACTGCAGGAAGTATGCATATTGATAAGAATGAAGAAGAAATGTTAACTACTGTAGTGGAAAATAGAAAAGAAAAAATAGATTGCATGAATGGCGAAGAAAAACAAAGTCAACAATGCTGCCGCACACGCACACGCACACATCCGCAAACCAAGTGCTGTGCGCATCTCTCTCTCTCTGTCTTTTATTTGTAACACTGCAGTAAAAAACATATCAAGAACATCCGGCAGATTAATTAGCCATCTGCCGTGTCCAGCATCCGGAATCCTACAGGAATATCTCTGCTGAAGGCATCCTCTTCTAATCTTGTCCTCTTCTGCTCCACCGTTCCCAATTTTACTATCGTATGTAAGGCCCATATTCTGAAACGCTTCCGCGCAGCACCTTCACTATTTTCCAAGGGGTCTAGTTGAAATGACACGGGTTTTTAAGGATGTTTCGGTAATTTTAATGACACGTTAACAAGTTTTCTACATAATCAACAGCAAAAGTACTTTTTAGAACTGGACTAATCATCTTTATAGTCTTTATAGTGAAAGAGGGAAGCGTTTTTGAATATTGCGATATACCGGTCCGTATTCAGAAACGCTTTGTTCCCTTACCATCACTACTTTCTAAAGGCTCTAATTGAAATTAATCGTGTGTTCAAAGGTGTCTTTATGTTTCTAGTGATTAACTGGCAAGATTTCTACTTTATGAAAAGGAGAAACTGTCTTAAAAACCCGGTTAGTCGTCAATAGAGACTTGAAAAATTGTCATGGTGAGCGTTGTCCTGGAAGCGTTGCTGAACATGGGCGATACTTCTAGCGCAGGGTATCACAGCCTCTCAAGGTCCAAAACATCAGCCGCTCTTTGTTCTTCATACACCTCACCACACTGGTCCTGTCCAGAGTCACCCTTCCACTCTTCAGTTCCCTGCCGCGCCCTGTTGTTGCCACTGTCTGTCCCTATTTTGAAAAAAGGGTGTTTACCATACGGGTTGCCTTTATGCTTACATGTTCTCTCGCCCCCCCTCTCTCTCTCTCTCTCTCTCTCTCTCTCTCTCTCTCTCTCTCTCTCTCCTCCTCAAACTCCCTTTCTTTTTTAGCACTATTTTTCTTTTCCATCTTATTATTTTTTTCAATGACTTTTAAATGATATCTACACTCCCCTCTGTTCATCACCTACTATTCTTCCTCTACCCTTTATCATTCTTTCCTCTCCTTCTTCTTTATTTCTCCCCTCTTTATCTTTAACAATTTCCCCTCGTTCGTTCCTCCTGCTCTTTTATTTTTCCGTGTGGTCTCTTTCTATTTTCATCACTTCCTATTCTTTGTCTACTCTTTATTCTCCCATTCTTCCTCCTCCTCCTCCTCTTCTTCCTCTTCCTCGTTCTCCCTACCTTATCTCTCTGTTTTCCCCTCGTTTCTTCCTCCTGTTCTTTCTTTTCTTTCGTGGCGTCTTTCTACTTTCATCACCTTGTATTCTTCGTCTACCCTTTATCCTTCCCTTCTCTTTTTCCCTCCCTTTAACTCTAACTTTCTTCTCTCGTTCCTTCCTCCTGTTTCCTTTTTTTTTTTTTCTCGTATTTTTTGGGTGGTGTCTTTCTACTTTCCTTCCTTGCCTCCTCCTTCTTCTTTGCAATTCTTAGTCCTTCCTCCTTCCTTCTCCTTTTGCTCTTCTTCACGCCACGCCCTTCACCATCAAAACTCAACCGGAAAGGAAAAACATAAGCAAAAAATAGAGTCCAGCTAACAGTAAAAAGCTAACACACACACACACAAAAAAAGGCCACCACGATACATATATATATATATATTTTTTTTCAATTCAATCTCTATTAAGTTAAACATCTATTTCCAGCAGTGACGGCGAACTTCCCCCTTCAAAAAGAGTAATTCAAAAAAAAAAAAAAAAAAAAAAAAAAAAAAACAGGGGGAAAACTTGCATCCCTCCGTCGGAAAAATCAGTGGAGAAATGAAATTAAATCTATTCTATTGGACTTGATGACGCGAGGGAGAGCGAGATAAAAGAGGCGCCAACCGGGCATTGTTCTCCTCCCCTTCCAATTTCAGATGGAATAGTTAGATTTTGGATTTTCCTTCGCTGCTCCTCCGCCGCCTCTTATCTTTTACTCTCCTTGCAGGCTTCTTCACCTCCTCCAGCCTCTCTCTCTCTCTCTCTCTCTCTCTCTCTCTCTCTCTCAGGGTGGGTCAGGCGGTCAAGTTGACAGCGTTGTTGTGACCCTGTCTCAAGAAATTCCATGACTCGCATGAGAGAGAGAGAGAGAGAGAGAGAGAGAGAGAGAGAGAGAGAGAGAGAGAGAGAGAGAGAGAGAGAGAGAGAGAGAGAGAGAGAGACACACACACAGACAGACAGTCAGAAGCAGACAGACAGACAGACAGACAGAGAGCCAGACAGACAGACAGTGACAGAGAGAGAATTTTTAGAAAAAAAAAACAGGTCTCTGAGTTGATATGCTCGAGTGGTGTTATTCTTTTTGATATTCTTCTTTTTCATGTGAACATAACGAGAACAGGATAAGCCTAACAATACTTGGACCAATATGGAATCTTTCATAATTAAAATATTCGCTACATGATTGAATGGCAAATCCTCTCTCCTTCAGAAAAAAAAAAATAATGTAAAAAGAAAAAAAAATGTATTAAAAAACACTAAAATAATTCGTATTTCTTCAGTTCTTCGTTAATTAATCAACATAGTGCTTCCACGAATTCATTTCAATTTTCAGTTGCAATACATCTTATTACCATTTTCATTTTCGTGTCCCGTCACTGCATTAAGGATATTCTCCTTCGAAATATTTTCTTCACTAAATGACTTACTTTCTTTTTTCGTCCGCATTTTTCCCCATTTGTGTCTTCATCTGAATGGGTTACTATTATCTCCCCTCATGCCTTAATCCGCCTTCTTAATACACTCTCATCTACCCCTCAATACACTCCTTAGCTCATTATCCTCCCCTTCAGCACCATACCTCGTCTTTCTACTCCTCCTCCTCCTCCTCCTCCTCCTCCTCCTCCTCCTCCTCCTCCTCCTCCTCCTCCTCCTCCTCCTCCTCCTCCTCCTCCTCCTCCTCCTCCTCCTCCTCCTTCCCCATATGGCTGAGGTGGCCCCTGGGAGCTGTCTGACGCGCACGGCTGATGGTCTCTCTATGGCTTATCCTGAAAAATGAGAAAGGGTCGACCTCTCCCCTTGATGAACTCTGCAGGGTATATTTTATCACTCCCCCATTCATCTGTTTCTGATTATTTTCCTCGGCATAGATTTGACGACGCTACGTTTTCTTTCCTGCGCTGTAATTGGGTACCTGGTTTTTGGTCTTCGTTTTCTTTCTGGTGAGAAACGATTTCTCCGTCCTGTGTGTGTGTGTGTGTGTGTGTGTGTGTGTGTGTGTGTGTGTGTGTGTGTGTGTGTGTGTGTGTGTGAAGGTCGAACTTGCGTCACTACAGACTCAGTTTGGAGTATTGGCACGTAGAATCAAATATTAACTCGGTTCTACCGCGTATATGTGTACACATGCCCTCTCTCTCTCTCTCTCTCTCTCTCTCTCTCTCTCTCTCTCTCCATGTGCATACGTCCTGCAACACTCACATTCACTCATTCAAACACACACACACACACACACACACACACACACACACACACACACACACACACACACACACACACACACACACAATAGACAAGACAAGACGGATGGCAGAGCTTCACTGGTACACAGAAAATATATGTCTTCCAAAGAAAATTTGAAGCTAATTTAGGAACCTTCACAATTTGGGAGGGAATGAAAAATGAAGCTAGTTTCAAGGCGAATAATGGCAGGATCCGAAGGCACATTTGTCTCTGTCGCCATCCTGCCGCGGCGGCCACTGGGGACTCCAGCTGATGACATGGACGATAAGAATCAATATCTTATATACGTGGTGATGAGACGACGAGGATCCAGGTGTCTCCTCCAAGGGACTGGCGGTTCAAGGTCACACGAGTTTTTTCACCGAGGCCAAGAGGGAATAGCAGGAGAATGGGCGGGATTAGGTCTGGGTGGCGCTCTACTGCTGTACTCGGCAATTAAGTAATATGCAAATTAAGCGTCCAATGCGATATATCAAATACCAATTACCAGTTTCATGTATAATTAATAGATTTATCCATTTACTACCACGCGGATAACTTTACTCTTTCCAAACCAAAATAAGATCAAAATCACTGAATCATTTCCGCCAAAAATATTATCCATGAGGCGATCTTCCCTCCCTCGGTGCCAACACAGCGCCAGTTGTCCCCACTTCATAAAATCACATTACTGATATTACATCCGTTCCCCGGGGTGTGGCAGGCAGGCGGATGTATATCAAGCCGTGTCTGTGGAATCATGTGTTTTATGTCCCGCTGCGCCTCTTAGGGGTGGGGGGAGGATGATGCCCGGATTATGGAGCAGGGGCGTCTCATAAGATCACGATGATAAAGGATTAAGGGTAATGTTAGGAGGGGAGGGAAAGAGGGCAAGGCGTGGGGTGGTGGAATGGAAAGAGGGAGAAAGGCAGGGGACGTATGTTGGGTGTTTAAGGGAGGGAGGTACAGAGATGCAGGGTGGTGCAGGGGAGGGAAGGCGGGGAGGGGCTTGACAGCTGTTGGTGTCGGCATCGAGTGAACGTCAAAGGATGATGGATAGTGATCAGCAAAATGGAGCATTCAGATAGATGGCTCGCAATCAAATATTACCAACGTCGTATTACATATGGGAGAGGAGAGAGAAAGGGAGAGAGTGAGAGGGTGAAGACAAGCATGGAGACGAAAGAAGAGAAGACGATAAAAAGAAGAAAAAGGAGTTGGAGGTCAAAATATACCGACAAACAACATATACTCGAATTATACGCTTTACTTGTCACCTTACTTTTGAAGTGTGGCGCTAACAAGTTACTACTGCATCAGGTGAGAGGCGGCCAGGTGAGACAGCCAGGTGAGGGATAGCCAGGTGAGTGGCACGCTCGTGTGACCATTCCTAAGCGGACCTTTTGTTTCTCAGCCACCCAGTAATAAACACACACACACACACACACACACACACACACACACACACACACACACACACACACACACACACACACACCACAAGAGTAAAAAAGCAAGCCGATCAATCAAACAATACAAAAATTTCTAGCGGAATACTAGTCAAGCCACTGCGACACTGAGAGAGAGAGAGAGAGAGAGAGAGAGAGAGAGAGAGAGAGAGAGAGAGAGAGAGAGAGAGAGAGAGAGAGAGAGAGAGAGAGAGAGAGAGAGAGAGAGAGAGAGAGAGAGAGAGAGAGAGAGAGAGAGAGAGAGAGAGAGCGAGCACCACAATACTCCCAGGTACTTGTAGCCCAGACAGACCAATAAAGTTGAAATGGTGCCGTTTATTGTCCGGTCATGAACCAGTTTCCCGCGAAGGACCGCGCCGTAATCCTGGGGTATCCAGCTCATCTGTGATTATTTACTGATAATTTAGGACGGGTCATTAGGGGCGGCGTGTGCTGCGTCCTCGGGTCACGCAACTGCACACGCTAATTGCTACTCATAATGACTGCCATAAATTACAGTCAGATTTTTATGCTGAATATAATTAGTTTGGTTTGTTTGTATGTTTGTATAGGAGGGAGGAAGGAAGGAGCGGAGCATTGTCAGGGAGAGTTAAGAAAGCAAGTAGTAGTAAGGAAGAGGTGGAGCTGGAGGAAGGCGAGCTATTGGTGAGACACACATGTGAAAGAAAATCAATATGGCTTGTGAAAATAAACGAGAGAGAGAGAGAGAGAGAGAGAGAGAGAGAGAGAGAGAGAGAGAGAGAGAGAGAGAGAGAGAGAGAGAGAGAGAGAGAGAGAGAGAGAGAGAGAGAGAGAGAGAGAGAGAGAGAGATTGATTGATTGATTATATTTATTGGTCTTGATATATACAGACAGACTACTATTATAGACATTATAATATACAATGACCATAGTCCATGGAGCATAAGATCTTTATGGACTAATGAAATTTATATACTATGGTGGAAGACGAATACATGATTATATGTTAAGTAATTTATAACTTTAACCCAGTCAAAGTAGATACATGCATAATAGTTATACCCATAATACAAAGAAATAATAATAATAATAAAATAATAAAAATAATAATAATAATAATAATAATAATAATAATAATAATAATAATAATAACAATAACAATAATAACAATAGTAATAAAACATAATAATAATAATAATCATAATAATAATAATAAATAGTAACAAATAATAACAATAATAATAATAATAATAATAATAATAATAATAGTAACAAATAATAATAATAATAATAATAACCATTGCACAATACAAACAATTACATATATTATATTAATAATACTGACAACAATAGTAATAATAATAATAATAATAATAATAATAATAATAATAATAATAATAATAATAATAATAATGACCATTGTACAATACAAACAATTACATATTATATTAGTAGTACTGATTACAATAGAAAAAATAATACATTCAATAATTATTTCTTAACTGTTCTTTTATCAGTAATTTAAAGGAATTTAATGGTTTGTTTTTAATGGTTTCTGAAAGCTGGTTCCAGTGTTTGGTTCCTCGTGAGACAACACTACGTTGGGCATGGGAGGTTCTACAGAGGAGTACCCTTAAATTGCCTGTCTGTCTTAACTGAATATCATGAGACAAAATCTGGAAGCCTGTGTCTGTTGTGTATATATTGAGAGATCTGTATACAAATATCAAGGTCTGGAATACAATTATGTCTTGAATTTTTAGGAGTTTAAGATCCTTAAATATAGGACTGGTATGTTCGTACTTGTTGCTGTATGTCATATTACGAATTAGCCTGTTTTGAGCAAGAAATAATTTATCAATATAGGTTGTGTAAGCTCCACCCCAAACAGAACAACAATATATAAAATAAGGATAAACTGGTGAAAAATAAATTTGTTTTAAACAATAAATATAAACTAAATTACGAATTTTGTAAATTAAGCCTGAAAACTTATAGGTTTTATTAATTACACCTACAATGTGGGATTTCCAATTTAAATTTTTATCGATAATTACTCTTGAACTTCTTTGATTTTCATATCTTTTATCTTAAGGTTAATATTTTGTGGTACAGTCATGTATGGATGAGACAACATATAATGAGTTTTGTTTATGTTAAGAGACAATTTGTTGGATTCCAGCCAGTTGACAACATGTATCAATTCATTATTCATTATATTCTGCATATCACCCAAATCCCTTCCCTGAATAAAGAAATTGGTGTCATCAGCAAAAAGTATAAATCTGAGTTTTGGAGAGAGAGAGAGAGAGAGAGAGAGAGAGAGAGAGAGAGAGAGAGAGAGAGAGAGAGAGAGAGAGAGAGAGAGAGAGAGAGAGAGAGAGAGAGAAAGCAAGGGAGAACTTTCCGTGTGTGTGTGTGTGTGTGTGTGTGTGTGTGTGTGTGTGTGTGTGTGTGTGTGTGTGTGTGTGTGTGTGTGTGTAAATCTTCATGACGACGAAAAATGAAAACAAAAGCCGATGATCTGAAACCAATCCGCTACTAAACAAACAAAAAAAAATAATAATAATAAATAAATAAATAAATAAATAAATCCCCCCCAAAAACAACTCATTCCTTGCGTCTCTGGGCACACAAAATCTAAACCACACACGGTGCGTAGGAGTGAGGGGATAAAAAATTAAGACCTTTCCCTTTTGAAGTGTCGGCGTCCCCCAAGGTAAGGTGATGCCGAGTATATCTCACCTGTATACTACTTCGAGAGAGAGAGAGAGAGAGAGAGAGAGAGAGAGAGAGAGAGAGAGAATTGAGCCTGCAACAAATTCGTGCCTTTACAACCGGCATCCGGCATGGCGTAAAAGAATACCTGTGAAATATTGGCGTGTAATAAAAATGCAACATTCACGAACGAACTCTCAGGTATGGTGGCGCATCCTCTACCCTCCTTTTCACTACACACTTTTCTCTTCCCCTTTTCTTCTTTTAACTTTTCCCCTTCACCTGATCCTCCCCTTCCATTTCGCCTACCCGTTATCATGTATCTCCGCCCATTTTCCATAACTCAGTCTCCTTACCCATTAAAGAGTTCCCGCTCACCTCATTCTACCCATCTACGTACTTCACCTTTCCCTTCCCCCTTTTCCATTTACTTCCACTCCCTTTCCCTATATCTCTCTCTCATTCCCCATTTAACACAGTCATTCACCTCATCCTTCGTCCTGCTCCCCATTCACCACTCCCTCGTTCTCTCCCACGCTCACGACAAGCAGAAGCTCCACCAAATTTGCAAACTTACCTTTCCATAAGCCCTACCCACCTCCTGCACCCGCGTCCTGGCAATTACTGCACGCAACACAAATTTACGAGTCAACCTGCCCATACCTTGCTCGGTAATTAATGACTTATTGGGAACGTTACCTATGATTTAATTAAGAAACTTGATTAATGACCACCTGGAATAATGACGATGTGTTTCCTAGCTCTCATGCCTCCCTCCCTCCCTCTTGCACTTCCTAAGAGCGAGAACACCTAAACACCACCGTGAGTGTTGTAATCTTACTTCTAGACCGTGTAACCCGCCCCCCCTCCTCTCTCTCTCTCTCTCTCTCTCTCTCTCTCTCTCTCTCCATTCTCACATTCCTTTCTTCCTGTCTCGTAGAAGCAACTTGGTACAGGAACACGACTGTCGCCTTTGCCCGGTTTATTCCTTCTGCCCACTCCCAGCTCACAGAATAACTTTACAGGTAAGATTCGAAGCTTCAAACACAATTTTTTTTATACATATCAGTGAAGCACTCATCCAAACACGATCCAACAGTGTTAACATCATTTGCTCGAACAACAGTCATACTGAAAGATAGAACAAATTAACTGCTCATTCACACACATACACTACACTTCCCCCTGATCCTATAGATCACAGTATTGACACGGCTGTGTAGAACGACGCTCTCGTGTACTCCGTCGTAGCTGTGGTGTGGTCTTTCTGGGCTGCCTCTTTCTTTATCTTCCTCCTCGGTTGTTTCTTCATTGTCCGGATCCACAGCAGGGGCTCGTACCTGGAACAGTATGGCGTATTCCTCTTCCGCATCCGGCCTCCTCGCGGGTGGCACCTCTTCTGGGGCAGGCGGTAGCAGAGCAGTGTCCAACCGTAGGTCCCGTATGTGGCGAGGTATGCCGTCAACCTCAACACTGTCCCGATACAATTCTTGTCACGGTGCCCTGGAAGCTCCTGGAGTTGCAACGCCTGCTCGGGTGACGAACCCATACACGATCTCCAACGCTGTAGCGATGCGTGCCGTTCCATGGTTGCTGTTGACTTACCCCATCAATGCCGAGCAACCTAACTTCATACTGGAATATCCGGTTGGCTGGGGCGGATGCCGCGCTGTTCCCTCTCGGCATCACATTATAGCGGTAGACTGCTTGTGCCACCGGACAGCCTGTGCGCGCCTGTATTGTCTTCACCGTCCGGTGACACCGCTCTGATATACCGTTGCCTGATGGGACGTTAGCACAGCGGTAAGGAAGAGCTATGCCCCAACGATCAGCAAACTCTGTGAACAATAAGCTGCGAAAACTAGTAGCATTGTCAGTCAATAATTCCTCAGGCGTTCCTCACTCCAAAAACACTGACTCCAACTGCTCGATGACGCTGGCAGTGTCTTGACGTCTTATGTTTCTCCAGATGGTGTAGCGTGATGATCCGCAATCTATAAGAGTGAGGTAATGTTTATTATTAACATGACATATATCCATGCTTACCCTACTCCAAATTCTAGGGACGCCAAGTTCTCCTCTGCCATTTTTCTGGTGCTGGATCAATTGACTGGCACTGTCGACATTCTTGAACAACATCACGTACCTGTTGTCGCTGAACTAAAGGAAAAAGCTTCTTACAAAAATATAATGTACGCCTGATACCTGAGTGTCCACTAGTCTCATGGATCGTGATTATTACTTCCGGAGTGACGGTGTCGGCAGCTCCACATACCAGGTGTTCATGGTCTGGGATAAGCCACTTCTTCGGCACACGAGTGAGTGTGTCTGCTTTATTTTCTGTAGATGGTACAAACTTTACATCCAGTGTTAAGTTGTCTTCCTCAACGATGGTCTTCAGTGTCCCAAGACGCCGACGGATCAACATCACTCGAGGCCTTTGTTTTCACCCGGGCTTTTTTTGACAACGTATCTTGAAACCAGTGATAAACAGTCCTAGAGTCAGTTAGAGTTAACTTCATCTTCCACGCTATGGCAAGATTCAATCCCTTGATAACTGCATCTAGCTCGGCGAGGTTAATGTGCGCGCACTCGTCCCGTCTCAACCAACACGCATCTTCAATAATGTCACCATTCACTTCCAAAGCGGTACCTAGGACAAAAGAGCTCGCATCCACCCACAGCAAACCATGCTCCCCCTCAACGTCCCACCGTCCTCTGGCCGGATCTGAACTCTCCACTTTCTTCAGTCTCTTCCAGTATTAAACGCAGCTTTGAGTCATTAACCTCGTCGTCCCAGGAAGATGTAGCTGCGTTGACTTGTTTTTTTTTTCATAAATGCCGCCGCCGTTCTCAGCCAGCCGCAAACAGGTAGGTGGCTTGTCAACTGGCCACACAGAAAACCGTCCGCTTCGTTAATCTTTCTGGGATGTCTTTGATGAGGTGGTCCCTCTTCCACAAAAGGCCCCGTTGCTCCCCCCAGACTCTCATGCCAAAAACTCGAGCTCCTTCATAAACACTTTCTGCGGGTTTGCAAGTCAGGCCATAACGGGACAATTGACGTACAACGTCTGCTACATAAGCTACATCTTCGTTCACCAGCATGTCGTCCAGATACGGCGAGACAGCATTGTTAATTCTCTCGTCCCAACTTAACAGTGCTCAGAATCTTCTTCAGGACGAGAGGCACTACTCTAAGCCCGAATCCCATCCTCGTCAGGCAATACCTCCGTCCTCGAAACAGCACCGTCTGGCACGACCACAGCGATTGGTGCACATGGATTTGCAGGTAGGCTTTTCGCAAATCCACGAGAGCTACTCTCTGCCCTTGCCTGCGCCACTCTTGAATCTTATCTGCGCAGACGTCTGCTTCACCTGTGTGCGTGTCAAGGTGAGAATTAAATTCATAAAGTCTAACACAGGGCAAACTTTTTTCTTATTCTGCTGTACAACAGCCATCAGGGGAACAGTTACTCTCACTGGCCCGTGATACTCCGTCGAATTCAGGTATGAGGCGAAGGTCCATTATCTGGCTATCTTCACGAGTGTCTTTGGACGCCATGACGACAAACTGACGGACCTAGATAGCTTATAGAAGCAACTTGGTACAGGAACACGACTGACGCCTTTGCCCGGTTTATTCCTTCTGCCCACTCCCAGCTCACAGAACAACTTTACAGGTAGAATTCGAAGCTTCAAACACTATTCTTTATACATATCAGTGAAGCACTCATCCAAACACGATCCAACAGTGTTAACATCATTCGCTCGAACAACAGTCATACTGAAAAACTTAACAAACTAACTGCTCATCCACACACATACACTACATGTCTTTCTTTCCGTTTTTGTTTCCTCTTTTCCTTCTTATTTTTTTTTCCATGTTGGTCTCTCTCTCTCTCTCTCTCTCTCTCTCTCTCTCTCTCTCTCTCTCTCTCTCATACGAACACTAATACACAAAAATCCTTGTTGTTTCTGCCTCCGATGGAACAATAACTAAACATTTACTGCAGTGAGGTAGAAATGCAGAGACTCAAAGACCGACAAGAGTGACCGCAGGTGTGGATGACTCACCACAAAGGACAACAAACAGCCGAGGTACAGCACCGCTCAGAGACTGTCCCGCACCGCGCTGCACACTCACCTGGGGATACGGAAAAGTATTGGAGTAACACGTGACACCGGGGAAATTTGAAATGATACCTGAAAAGTACATAGTCTTAATTTAGTTAGTGCTCTAAACAAAATCATCTCTCTCTCTCTCTCTCTCTCTCTCTCTCTCTCTCTCTCTCTCTCTCTCTCTCTCTCTCTCTCTCTCTCTCTCTCTCTCGTCTCTGGATCACTTATTCTAAAAGGGAAAACAAGTTAATGGTTTGAATGTACGCACACACTGATATAATAGAAAATGTGGGAATGACATGATGATTTCATCGTTCAGTTTTTAGTTCTGAGGACAAAGTGAAGATTACAATTATAATATATTACTACACTTTTTTTCTTTATACGTTCTTTACTAGCATTCCTTAGTATCGATTATCACAGGCTTTATTTCGGTTTCAATCTGGATTCACGCACAGCACACTATGCCTCCACTACTGAATCGTATAGACTCTACAATCTCGAGGCACAAAAGACGTGTCACTTGTTTGGCTATATCTTATTAAAATGTCTCCTTCAACTGCTAATCGATCATTTGCATTATTTCCTCATGATAGTTATGACCTCCTTAAGACATTAATAATAAGGTGGCTACCAGGGAAAACAGCCTTCGTTCCCTGAACAGAGGAAAACATCATCAAAAGTTTATAAGATTTTCAACATGCTCTGTTTTGAAGCCTGACTATTCAGGCTGCAGTTTCCCTAAACACTCGCACCACCGACTCGTTGCCTCTCTGCCCTAACAAGTGCGCCACTCTTCTTACAAAACCTTTCACACCTGGCAAAAGGGAAATGTCTGGCTCAACTCTTAACCGCCTCCAGGGTCTCCCGGGCGTCGTTCCCTTTATAGAAGAGAGACGCCGCCAGGATTTAGGCTCAGGATTTGACACGGGAGTTAACGAGGCAGGGACCTTCGGAGTTTGATTCGATACTTCGAGTAACGAGCGTTGGGATTCCCTGTTGATGGTCAGGCTCGCAGCATGCCTCGTTGGCTTCTCTAATTACAGCAGAAATCACTGTTATCATCTCCGCGATGCATGAAGCTGGAAGAGGAGGCGAGTGTCTGTGTGTGTTTAGTCTACTGAAATATTGCTGAATATGATGATAGCCTTGAGAGAGAGGCAGCTACCGGCACAATCAAGTGACAATCAATACATTGCCTCTGAGTAATGCGTTTAAATTATATATCTATGTACCGATGAAATATAAAAGTGCATAAAGTTTCCGCCCCTTGATTCACTACACAACTTTGAAATTGAAGTCATTACGGAGTGAAAATATGTCGCTTACAATATGTCCGTGATTGTGCTATGAAAAATGCCCTTCCCCCAGGATATTATTCAGCCTGGGACTGTGACCAGCACCGCGGCACGACACCTCCGCCGGGATGGTTCATACGCTGGCACATCCAACTTGCAAGAATATCCACATTCGTATGCCGCTAAAAACAAAACGTACCTTTACAGGGCATAAAAGCCTAAACTCGTCAAGCATGTGGCCGTGGAAGGGCCACTGAGCACCTTCCCCACGACAGGCCTGCTCAATATCCACGCTCGACGACACTTGATGTGCAAAACTCTCTGCTACGCCTCGTTTCATCTCACTTCTGACGACGGCATGGGAAAGGGAAGTCACCGAGCGACACAACGAGTGGAAGAGCGAGGCTGGGAGGGAGAGGGAAGAAATGAGGCAACAACAAGGAGGCAAGAAAGAGAGAAAGAAAGGGAGGTGAGAAGAGGGGGTGGTAGGGACGAAAGGAGGGAGGGAGAGAAGGAAGGTCTACAAGAAAGAGTGGCGTTGCTGGAGGGGAGCACGCAAAGGGAAGAGGGAGAGGCCGGTAAGCTGAGAGGATTTTTTTTTTCATTCAGGATATGGTAACGAGTTTGCCGCTCTAGTGCGGCCATTGGCAGGATTTAATAGTCTTTCCCGGCTGTTGAGGTGGAGAGGCGAAGATGAAGGGGACGCTTTTATATATATTTATGTTTTACGGTACTGCTGGTGGCTTGCTCCCTACTGTGCTGTGCTGAGGGGAGCTCTGTGTGTGTGTGTGTGTGTGTGTGTGTGTGTGTGTGTGTGTGTGTGTGTGTGTGTGTGTGTGTGTGTGTGTGTGTGTGTGTGTGTGTGTGTGTGTGTGTGTGTGTGTGTGTGTGTGTGTGTGTGTGCGTGCGTGCGTGTGTGTGTGCGTGCGTGCGTGCGTGCGTGCGTGCGTGCGTGCGTGCGTGCGTGCGTATATATATATATATATATATATAATATATGTATGTGTGTGTGTGTGTGTGTGTGTGTGTGTGTGTGTGTGTGTGTGTGTGTGTGTGTGTGTGTGTGTGTGTGTGTGTGTGTGTGTGTGATATAGAACGGACTCGACAAAATGACGAAATCTAAGGATCTAAAACATTCCCAATATAACCAAATGAAGCGCCGGCCTTTGCTACAAGCACAAAAAAACTGGCCAAGTTAAAAAAAAATAACGGCGGTAAAAACAATTAAGTAAACAGCCTGGAAAAAAAAAAAACAACAGTCAGGAAGCAAGTCCGTGTCGCTGGTCCCCTGTGGAGGAGGAACAACGCTAATGTATTCCCGCTCAAGAGACAGGAACGAGAGAGAGAGAGAGAGAGAGAGAGAGAGAGAGAGAGAGAGAGAGAGAGAGAGAGAGAGAGAGAGAGAGAGAGAGAGAGAGTGAGAGAGTCAAGGAAAAGGGAGAAAAGTGTAGGTAGGCAGGATAGGAATGGTGTGGAAGAGGAGGGAGCGTGAGGGGTAGATAGAAAATGTAGGATAAGAAACCCGAGGGAGGAGGAAAAATAAAATAAGTCTAGGATGGCAAGGGTGAGGGTGATGTCAGTGGGGAGGGAAGGAGAGAGGCCGGAAAAAAGTGAGGGAGAGAGGCAGGCAGGCAGGCAGGCAGGCAAGGGAGGGAGGGAGGGGAGGAAGAGAGGGAAGCAGGAAAGAGGCAGGTCCCCTCATCCCTATTCGACTTCGATGTCTCTTCAATCTCGCCTTCAACAGCATTGACAAAAGTTTTTTCATTAAAATAATGGCGTGTGCGTCGATGTGCGGACGGGCGAGTGTTTCCTTTCTTTGGTGTGTGTGTGTGTGTGTGTGTGTGTGTGTGTGTGTGTGTGTGTGTGTGTGTGTGTGTGTGTGTGTGTGTGTGTGTGTGTGTGTGTGTGTGTGTGTGTGTGTGTGTGTGTGTGTGTGTGAGAGAGAGAGAGAGAGAGAGAGAGAGAAGAGAGAGAGAGAGAGAGAGAGAGAGAGAGAGAGAGAGAGAGAGAGAGAGAGAGAGAGAGAGAGAGAGAGAGAGAGAGAGAGAGAGAGAGAGAGAGAGAGAGAGACTCAGCATGTGGTAATGATGGATGTCGTGCTAATAGTCACCGTCACTCAGTTGTCCTACATTTTTCAGTCCTGCAGCACAGTCTCTCCTTGCCTACGTCCTCCGTCATATTAGCTAAAAAGCCGTCATTCTCCACGATGGCAGGCTGAATTCAAACGAGGGAAAATTACGAAATAGTAACAATAAAACGATAAAAGAGTTCACCCTAACACATACAGTATTTTCAAACACATTCCAAAGATTACGTACGTTTTCCGGGACTGGTTTTAATGGAAACTCTGTGTCGTCATAAAAAAAAGAAACAGGCGAAGCACAGCAGTGAAGGAGCATGGCCGGCGGCACGGAACCACCCCGACAATACAGGCCAAAAACACACAACTAAGCTCCTGCTGCTGACAACATGGAACCCTCTGTCCTCTCGCTCATGCTGCCAAGACCTGGAGGGAAACAGGTGAGTGCGACACAGAGAAAAGGAAGAGAGGAAAGGGTCGTCTGAGATACATTACCTGCCTGTTTTCATTACCTGCCTTCACCGGCCCTATACATCCATGCCTCTTTATGGTCTCTCCCGTCTGCTTGGTTTCCCTCCCTCTCTTCGTTTCCTTCTAGCTCTCCCTGCCTTCATGTCAACCTTCGCTTCGTTATGCCAACTTTAACCCTTCTATAAGCGTCCCCACCATGCCGGCATGACTGCACTCTTATAACTTATTATGCCGTTCAAATTAACAGCTTCTTGCCGCCAACCATCCAATTTCACAGAGTTACAGAGTTCCGCATGACTTTCGCCTTTGCTGTTAAAAGTTGTTTTGGTTTTCTTAGCGTAAAATGTCGACATTATGTTGGCACTGACTTGCTTTATGAGTTTGCTGGGGAACTAGAAATTTGGATGTCCAGAGGCGTGGTGGCAGTGGTGGTGGTTGTATAGGGACATAACAGTCACAAGTGCTTTTCCGGTAAGTTTCCTCTTGCTTCACAACATGCATGAATGTAGGTCGCATAAATCACAAATGTTATTGAAAAAAGTGAGATATTTGTTTTATCATAAGCTTTTTGTTTATCCCAAATCACTGTGCTATTAATAATATTTACAGTATATTAATGATTGAAAACTACCTCTAAGATTAGTCCTATAACTACTGCTGCTGCTAGTATGATTACCAATATATTTCCTAGTATTTTCATTACTGTTTCTCTTACCCCTACTATTACTTACCAATCCGGATACTGAAAATGTTGCAACCATGTCAAATTAAAGGTATATATATATATATATATATATATATATATATATATATATATATATATATATATATATATATATATATATATATATGCATAAAAAATGGCGAGCCATCAGTCCATGTAGGGTGGAGGGGCTGGATGGGCGTGGAGCAGCGGCGGGCCTCCCTCGTCCTACACAAACCAATCAGCGGAGGCGCGCCTTACTGCCGCCCACCAGACTGTTTACATGGGAATCACGCACTATTAAGCTTCGGACCCGCTGCAGCGCCTGGCCGGGGAGCGAAGAGCCCTCCATTCGCCCGCCCCACCCTACCTCAAATGTATTTTTCTCATGCTAGAATTTATCATGCAATAAGTTGCGACCGAGGCCCTGGAGGTTTTAATTAAAGCAGAAACTTACCGTGATCAGAAAGAAAGTAAACAAAGTTAATATGATAATGCACTATGAAGGCCAATTGAGCAAGTCTGCCTAACTTCCACCTGGCCCCGCCCAGGAATACGGTGCCTGCCTGCTGGCTTAACTGCAGCCTGCCCTCAACAACCCTGCCCCGCCTCACCTGAGCTACCTGTTTACCAAGGCACTCGTACAGGACCTCATCCTACTGTCTATCTGCTTGTCTTTTTGTCGAAACCTTTCCCTGCATTATCTACCTGAATTCTTCCTCTCGTACCTGTCCAGCTCTGCCCGTGCCACATGCCTGCTTCTCTACCTACATTTACTCCCCTCGCCCGCTCTCGGTTGTGCCTCCTAATCGACCATTCTCACATAAGCTCCCTCCTCTCCTATTATTATCTGTTCCTTCCACCTGTCCTCCCCAGCCTGGCCTACCCACCTGCTCACCCCAGCCTGCCCTACCCGCCTGTCTGCCCCAGCTTGGCATACCAAACTGCCGGTTCCACTCTCCTGGCTATCTGCTTGTCCTAACCTATGCTGCGTATTAGTCTGTTTACTTGCGAACTCTAACATCACACACTTGCCCTTATTTGTGAGGCACATTTCGCTTCTCTTTCTGGTTCTTCAGTCGGCCTTCCCAGCACCAGTCACACTCATCACATTGTGTTTAGCATCTCCCTCCACATTAAATGTTCTGATATACTGCGTGTTTGCGTTGTCAAGTTATTCGAGAGATTGAAAGCATATCAGATGGCGTAAAATTGACTGAAAACACACACACACACACACACACACACACACACACACACACACACACACACACACACACACACACACACACACACACACACACACACACACACACACACACTAATTAAGATAATAGGAAATTAAACTTATTAAATTCTGAAAAGTCTATACCATATCCGGAACAACTGCGAGGCTTTCTGTGTGTTAAGTGCAAGTGTGTGTGAGTACAACACACACACACACACACACACACACACACACACACACACACACACACACACACACACACACCGCGTAGTGTAGTGGTTAGCACGCTCGACTCACAATCGAGAGGGCCGGGTTCGAGTCCCGAGAAGCGGAGAGGCAAATGGGCAAGCCTCTTACTGTGTGGCCCCTGTTCACCTAGCAGTAAATAGGTATGGGATGTAACTCGAGGGGTTGTAGCCTCGCTTTCCCGGTGTGTGTTGTGTGTGTTGTGGTCTCAGTCCTACTTGACGATCGGTCTATGAGCTCTGAGCTCGCTCCGTAATGGGGAAGACTGGCTGGGTGACCAGAAGACGACCGAGGTGAATTACACACACACACACACACACACACACACACACACACACACACACACACACACACACCCACCATGGTACGAGCCATAAATCACTAGGATAGAATACTAGACATAAACCCCCCACCCCCCACTATGTAGCTTTTCAGTATGTATGTACTGCAACTCCTAATAAACCGTATATTATTATTATCATTATTATTACACACACACACACACACACACACACACACACACACACACACACACACACACACACACACACACACACACACGGACACACACACACACACACACACACACACACACACACACACAGTGGGAAAAGTTGTAGCATGTTCCTCTATTTCTGAAAACCCCTCCAAAACATCAACAGCAATATCATCCGGAACAAAATAAGACGGTAATAACAAGAAGTGTCACACCCGCAACAAAACTAGGTGTCCAAGCAGCACATCGGGATAGTGAACATTAGTGACAAACTCCGGTACAGCAGTCGTACCATGTGGCTCTCATCATGCATATCGACGGTAAAATGTGTTGCAATAATGGATAAATGTGTGATTGAATAATAAATGAAAAAGTGAAACAAAAAAAGAAAAACAATAACGCTATAAACGTTACTATTATGTAGCTGTTCATCTACAAGTAATAATGACTCTTGGCAAATGGGAACATAAATATATAAGAATTAGATACTTGTCCCTATGCCATCAAATTTATCAATATTCTGCGACACCACCACCACCAACAACAACAACGACAACAACAACAACAACAACAACAACTACTATTACTACTACTGATAACAACAATAATAATAATAATAATAATAATAATAATAATAATAATAATAATAATAATAACAATAATAATGGTAATAATAACAATAACAACATCGACACTAGTAACAAGTCAATAGCATCAACAAGAATAAACAAAGAGGACTTGCATCTAATTGCCTCTCAAGGTCTCTACATTCACGCTTACTTAAGGCTCGCGTTGTTAATACAGTTTACGATTATTGCATGAAACACTACCACTCGCCACTCATAAAGGCAGTGTGTGTGTGTGTGTGTGTGTGTGTGTGTGTGTGTGTGTGTGTGTGT
The DNA here is from genome assembly GCF_017591435.1 of Portunus trituberculatus. Taxonomy (NCBI): domain Eukaryota; kingdom Metazoa; phylum Arthropoda; class Malacostraca; order Decapoda; family Portunidae; genus Portunus; species Portunus trituberculatus. The sequence continues at coordinate 30,611,191 of NC_059291.1, forward strand.
GTGTGTGTGTGTGTGTGTGTGTGTGTGTGTGTGCGCTCTAATTAAGATAATAGGAAATTAAACTTATTAAATTCTGTAAAGTCTATACCATATCCGGAACAACTGCGAGGTTTTCTGTGTGTTAAGTGCAAGTGTGTGTGAGTACACACACACACACACACACACACACACACACACACACACACACACACACACACGGCCCGGTAGCTCAGTGGTTAGAGCGCTGGCTTCACAAGCCAGATGACCGGGGTTCGATTCCCCGGCCGGGTGGAGATATTTGGGTGTCTCCCCTTTCACGTGTAGCCCCTGTTCACCTAGCAGAGAGCAGGTACGGGATGTAAATCGAGGAGTTGTGACCTTGTTGTCCCGGTGTGTGGTGTGTGCCTGGTCTCAGACCTATCCCAAGATCGGAAATAATGAGCTCTGAGCTCGTTCCGTAGGTTAACGTCTGGCTGTCTCGTCAGAGACTGCAGTAGATCAAACAGTGAATTACACACACGGTAGCTCAGTGGTTAGAGCGCTGGCTTCACAAGCCAGAGGACCGGAATTCGATTCCCCGGCCGGGTGGAGATATTTGGGTGTGTCTCCTTTCACGTGTAGCTCCTGTTCACCTAGTAGTGAGTAGGTACGAGATGTAAATCGAGGAGTTGTGACCTTGTTGTCCCGGTGTGTGGTGTGTGCTTGGTCTCAGGCCTATCCGAAGATCGGAAATAATGAGCTCTGAGCTCGTTCCGTAGGGTAACGTCTGGCTGTCTCGTCAGAGACTGCAGCAGATCAAACAGTGAACACACACACACACACACACACACACACACACACACACACACACACACACACCGCGTAGTGTAGTGGTTAGCACACTCGACTCACAATCGAGAGGGTCTGGGTTCGACTCCCGGTGCGGCGAGGCAAATGGGCAAGCCTCTTAATGTGTGGCCCCTGTTCACCTAGCAGTAAATAGATTCGGGATGTAACTCGAGGGATTGTGGCCTCGCTTTCCCGGTGTGTGGAGTGTGTTGTGGTCTCAGTCTATGAGCTCTGAACTCGCTCCGTAATGGGGAAGACTGGCTGGGTGACCAGCAGACGACCGTGGTGAATTACACACACACACACACACACACACACACACACACACACACACACACACACACAGGATATAGTTTGTGTCACGCCAGGGGGAAGAAAAAGACAATAACATTTCCTCAACACACAGTTCTCTGTTTCCTTTACAAAGGGAATTATGTTTCAGAGAAGAAAAAAAACATATACTGAACAATAAGAGAATATACATACAATGCTCTTTCTGCGGTGAAAAAAAAATACGTGGGATATATATTTCAGGAAGGTAAAAGTTTAAATAGAGGTCGGGGTTGTAATATATTGGAAAGATTAATTTAAAATCCATTGATTGGCTTCCTCGTGGCAATGACCGTCGAGGCACGCTGGTCCTCCCCCCACTCCTGCGAATCACAATGCTGCTACTGAACTCCGGCCTTTGTCACCTTTCTTCCTCCCACTACCAGTCTACCTACACAAACCGTGGGTAACAGAACATCATCGCATCCCTGTCTTGTATTCTTTAAACACTGATCTATCATTAGAACAATTTTTAAGTCACCGAGATGCTTAGTGAAATTCTCAAGGATATATTTTTTTTTCCTATTGGTGACACATAGTCCTATTTAAACTATCCTCAGAATCACGGAAACGTCTGTGATAACTCTAATAATTTCCACTACAGCCTCTTAACCCCTTCAGTACCATGACGCGTTTCCATATTCATTCTAGTCACTATTTGGTGATTTTATACAGCTTTAGAAATTTATGTGGGAATTAAAATAGTGAAGACTGTGGCCATTAAGCTGTTGACCTCCAGAGACCCTTCCTAATGTTAAAGAAATCGTCTAATCGCATTCAAAACTCAAGGTATAAAGTTAAAAGTAGTTGAGCTATGACGTCAACACGATTCAGAATGAGCCTCCCTGTCACACTCTATTCAGCATGTTTGTACCTTCGTCCCACTCCATCCAGCTCTGTAGTAATTCCAGTCCAGCACCGCACAACGGCGTTCAGTAACAAGTGAAGGTGGCACTCCTAGCAACGCCACACACCTGATCCTCGCGTGGCAGTTCCAATGGTGACATCACAACTCATGCTACACACCACCTCCCTCTTTACGCACGCTATATACCGGTAGTAGTGCATAGGGTCCCACTGCCGCCTGCGAGCCTTGATGACACCGCTGATCACCTATGTGGCTTATCGGAATGTGTAATCACCTCACTCCCGCCCCCCGCAGCCCTCACTGCCCCGTCCAGCCCAAGCCCTCGTGCCCGCCGTCCAATTCATGGCTCGCCACTCAGAAAATTGTTTCCGCTTAACGATTGAAAAATATGAAGCGACGATTCGACAATAAAAGGCAGGCAAGATATTCGTTTTCCAAAATTGATAAATTCCAGGGAAGCGATGGAAACTCCATAACTGTGTAAATAGAAAACAGGAAAGAGATCACGTCATGATGCACAGAAAACGAGGGGCGGGCCAAATATTCCCAACCAATAAAGCCAACACTGTACAATGTAAAGGAATTATTAAATGCAAACGATACCAATAAACAAATGCAGCTGCGGAAACAATACCCAAAGCAAATAATAAAAGAAACGGCAATAACAACAACGTAAACAGTAATAATAATAATAATAATAATAATAATAATAATAATAATAATAATAATAATAATAATAATAATAATAATAATAATAATAATAATAATAATAATAATAATAATAATAATAATGTCAATTTACAAGAAGACGACGAGACAAAGGACAGAGAGAGAGAGAGAGAGAGAGAGAGAGAGAGAGAGAGAGAGAGAGAGAGAGAGAGAGAGAGAGAGAGAGAGAGAGAGAGAGAGGTCGTTCATCCTCATCAGCCCTTCCTTCCCTCACAGCGGGACATGGGAAAAGGAAGTGGGGAGTAAGGAGGAAACAGAAGAACCGAAGGGGAACAAGAGGATAAAAAAGATGAAAGAAAAAAGGAAGGTGAGAAGGAGAAAGAGAAGAAGAAAAGGAGGAGGAGGAGAAGGAGGAGGAGGAGGAGGAGGAGGAGGAGGAGGAGGAGGAGAAAGAGAAAGAGGAGGAGAAGGTGGTGGTGGTGGTGGTGGTGGTGGTGCAGAAAGGGCAAAAGCGAGGAAAAAGAGGGATGCAGGAGGGATTTCAAGTTATTTAAAGTCTGTGGAGGAGAAGACTGGGATGAATAGAAAAGAGCAAATAAAATGTGGAAGAGAGAACTTTCAACATGACGTGCATTCGGAATGACGAGGGCGACGAGGAAGAAGTAAAGGTGATAGGAACAAGAGGCGACACCGGCGCGAAAATGAGATTTGTTGTGGACAAAAAGAGGGTAAGAAAAAGAAAAAAAAAAAAAGCCATGAGGACACAAGGAGCCTAGAGATGGTAAATAGTGCGAGGAGAAAAGTGCAAAGGAGGTGAGGGAGAAAGAAAGAACCTGAAGAGCAACTTTTTAGGACGGAGAATTTTGCTTACAGAGAGAGAGAGAGAGAGAGAGAGAGAGAGAGAGAGAGAGAGAGAGAGAGAGAGAGAGAGAGAGAGAGAGAGAGAGAGAGAGAGAGAGAGAGAGAGAGAGAGAGAGAGAGAGAGAGTACAAAACACAAAGAGAAGCAGGTGTTCAGGGCAAGCAAGTACCCCGGCAATAAGACACGGACAAAACAAGCTGAGGGAGTTTAGTGTCTTACTCCCTCGCAGCCAAGGAAACACAAACGGGCTTGGCTAAAAGAAACGCCCCCGCCCTTCCTCTCTCATCTTCATAATCCCGCCATAAGCATCCATCACGCCGGGAGGAACTCGGTCACGCTACCTACATCCATTCTCGGCGGGAGTCTTGCCCTCTTGGATTAACCCGCGGAGCCTTCTGCAGACCCCGTGTGGCCAGACACAAGACGGTACTTATGAAATCCATCCTTTGCGGTACTGGAGAGTATAAACCCACAGATAGCTAAATACACTTGTCATTTGGGAAAGGAAAAAGCAAGACAGGTATCCATAACGTAAAAAAAGAAAAAAAAATGTCGAGTTTCCTTCTTATATCGAGCTTTTCTCTTTATAGAATTAGGAACACGTGGTGATTTTTACTTTTCCATCGTCACGGAACACCCGAGGCTTGGCAACACGTACGTGCGCACCAGACAGCTTCCTCCACGGCAAATTTTTTTACTACATTGTTTCTCGTAGGTACGGCAAACTAATGTAGCCCCCTGCCCCGAGGTGAACATTGGACGGTACTCGCTGCCCCGGGCTATTCCTCGCGACTCTCTTAAAGCTGCTCCTACAACCACGTCTGCGAAATTAATTGACTTCCTAGAATTCGTAGTATATTTGTGGTTTTAAAGCTGGCAGCCAACGTGCGGCAAAAAAACTGTCTAGGCAGATGATACAACTACTCCTATTGGTATCCCCTTTCCTCTAGAAGCTACTCCTCGCAACCCTTCTGCCTCCCCGTCCCTCCGCGTCACGCACTTGCCCTTATCAGGGTAACACGGCTCTGCGCCTAGTATAAAAAATAAAGTTCGATTTTATCAAATATAAATTACTCCCGACAGTAGCAACAACGTCTTTTGTGTTGTAGTAACTGAGTGTTGTTAAACAAGTCACTCTCGAAGAACACAGTTCTCACCACACCTGTCCAGATAAAGGAGAAATAACACCCCAGATTCGCTCAATTTCGATCTCATTACTAATATAGAATATTTACTATCGTAATATGAATTACATACACGTGTGTGTGTGTGTGTGTGTGTGTGTGTGTGTGTGTGTGTGTGTTTCACTGTTTGATCTGCTGCAGTCTCTGACGAGACAGCCAGACGTTACCCTACGGAACGAGCTCAGAGCTCATTATTTCCGAACTTCGGATAGGCCTGAGACCAGGCACACAACACACACCGGGACAACAAGATCACAACTCCTCGATTTACATCCCGTACCTACTCACTGCTAGGTGAACAGGGGCTACACGTGAAAGGAGACACACCGAAATATCTCCACCCGGCCGTGGAATCGAACCCCGGTCCTCTGGCTTGTGAAGCCAGCGCTCTAACCACTGAACTACCGGGCGTGTGTGTGTGTGTGTGTGTGTGTGTGTGTGTGTGTGTGTGTGTGTGTGTGTGTGTGTGTGTGTGTGTGTGTGTGTGTGTTTTAAAAAACTTTCCTGAGGTAAAAATATTTCAGAATCTACTGATCGAGAAGCATGAGGGAGAGCATGTGATGCACGGCGCTGCACTAAACAGGCTTTGTTATGCTTTGTTGTTCTTGCGCACACAGTAAATGTGTTTGTTGAAATGCTCGTTCCTTTCTTCAAAAAATGTTTTTCCTTGTATTGATTACATAAATTATACATCCTATTTGTGGCTTTCATGTGTTAACCTCTTCATAGCATGGTGCTTGTGTTGCAAAATGAAGAATTTCTTGTCAAAAAAGTCAAAATACGGGAATTGGGAAAGATTAAGATAATAGAATAAATATTGGAATGTTATTTCCGGTAAAACTGATGACTAAAAGAAAGAGAATGTACTTAATAAGAATAGTTTGAAAATCGTTCAACAATTTATTCACATAAATACAGCACACCACGACAAGGCTTCAACTTCCGATATTTGAAAATGAGACTAAGTAAATTCATAATATTATCATATCACTGGGAATTTCATGGTAATAACCCTCACTCTTTCCTTTCTTTGATGAATTTTACGTAATTCTGAAATACGCAACTCATGTTAAAAAGTAAATAAAATTCGGAACTTATGTTCTTTGAAATGATTATGTACAGCGCTACACATATTCATTGCACCAGGTTTGTCAATATCTATCTATCTATCTATCTATCTATCTATCTATATATATATATATATATATATATATATATATATATATATATATATATATATATATATATATATATATATATATTTATTTATTTATTTATTCATTTATCAGAATATGGCCATTACATCCGGTTGCAGAATGGCAGATATAAGGCACAACAGTATGCAGCCATTCTGTACCGTTTCCTTGGTTTACGTAGCTGCACCTGTTCACTTAGTGTGGCGCATTGTTCAGGGCAAAACCTTCCCTCTTGTTTGTGTGCGTAATAACTGCAGCCTCGGGACAAACACCTTCCTTGAAACACAAGGCCACTAAAGTGTGCAGATTAATAGATACACAAATACAACAGAGCAAATACAGATACACATACAGTAATATATATATATATATATATATATATATATATATATATATATATATATATATATATATATATATATATATATATATATATATACATATATATATATATATATATATATATATATATATATATATATATATATATATATATATATATATATATATATATATATATATATATATATATATATATATATATATATATATATATATATATATATATATATATATATATATATATATACATACATACATACATACATACATACATACATACATACATACATACATACATACATACATACATACATACATACATACATACATACATACATACATACATACATACATACATAGATAGATAGATAGATAGATAGAGATAGAGAGAGAGAGAGAGAGAGAGAGAGAGAGAGAGAGAGAGAGAGAGAGAGAGAGAGAGAGAGAGAGAGAGAGAGAGAGAGAGAGAGAGAGAGAGAGAGAGAGAGAGAGACACACACACACACACACACACACACACACACACACACACACACACACACACACACACACACACACACACAAGTTTAATAGAGAAATGCCTTCAGTTGGAGGAAGCCAATCTGGAAGGTGAACGCTGGTGCGTCAAACCAATTTGGATGGAGGCAGGCTGGTATCAAACAGCCGGGAAAACCGCCACGCGCGTCACCAACAACAGCCTTGACTAACAAGAACAAAGCTAATCACGGCGCCCTCAAACAACCCGAGCTTACAGAGGCCATTGTTTGCGCGTTGACTGTGTCGAAGAAGCCTTGCATTATGCACCAATTAATTAAAACGTGACAATGCAAGAAGAAGTCGACTCCCGGGGAACCTTAACACAGTGGTTGAATAATAAACAATCTTAGCGAGCGCCAGCAAGCCCTTCCACACCCCTCCCTGCCTGGCCCGGGTGCTGCACGGGACTGTGGAGAGGGGGAGCCTTCGTTACCTGACCTTACCTAAAAGGCATCGTGATAAACATTTCCTTTCTAAAAGTAAGCACCAAAAAATAAATCAATTAATAAAATAGACGCAAAGATACAAAGTAATCGTAAGAATGACAGAAGTTAACAAAAAAAGAAACTGAAAAAAACAAAAAAAACAAATATAGGAATAAATTAATAAAGAAAAACTGCCCCACAAAAGACAGTGCAAAGCTCACCACCACCACCACCACCACCACCACCACCAAGCCACGTCTCCAAAGGCCACACGAATATTCAATTTCTCGCCATCACGTCAAAGTAAACACTCGACCACTGCCACCCTCACAACCCCGCCGCCCTATTCTAATAACACTACAGCCGCTGCGCTGCCACCAATCAGAGGAGCATTAACTGACTGAATAGGGAGAGAAAAGTAGCAAGAGAAAGGGAGCAGGCCTGAGAGAGAGAGAGAGAGAGAGAGAGAGAGAGAGAGAGAGAGAGAGAGAGAGAGAGAGAGAGAGAGAGAGAGAGAGGGAGGGAGGGAGGAGAGGAGAGAGAGAGAGAGAGAGAGAGAGAGAGAGAGAGAGAGAGAGAGAGAGAGAGAGAGAGAGAGAGAGAGAGAGAGAGAGAGAGAGAGAGACTACACGTAATGGTAGAAAGGCAAGAGGGTTTAGGGAAGGCAAAGAAGGAGAGGGAGAGGAAACGGAAAGGGAAAGGATGGGAGAGGGAGAATAAAGGAGAAAGAGGGGGAGAGGGAATCAACACAATAGCTGTTCCATCAGAGCGGGGAAGACGAATACAACACACGTTCTGTAGTTCTCCTGTGGGGCTGGGGAGGGAAGGGGTGTGGGAGGGAAGGGAGAGGGTAAGGGGACTGTTAGTGTGGTGGGAGTGGTAGGAGGGAGAGAGAGGGGGAGGGATGGAAGTAAGGCATTTTCAATTTTTGTTCGTGTTGTAATCTTTATCTTGTCAATGTCTCTCTCTCTCTCTCTCTCTCTCTCTCTCTCTCTCTCTCTCTCTCTCTCTATTTAATCTCCCTTACAAAGAACACACATGAAGAAGAGAGAGAGAGAGAGAGAGAGAGAGAGAGAGAGAGAGAGAGAGAGAGAGAGAGAGAGAGAGAGAGAGACCTATACTATACTTTTCCACTGCTATTATCACTACATACCACCAATATAAAACAATATTTCAAACAATTCACGCGCACACACACACACACACACACACACACACACACACACACACACACACACACACACACACACACACACACACACCACACTATCAGCTTGCCTCACACGTCCCAGTCTCCCCTCACGTTACCCCCATTTGATACAACTTTTAGCTATATTTATAATGGGGGCAAGACAAACCCGCGGTAATACCAGGTGTGGCTTTGCAGCTAATAGGCGGTAATGGGGAAGGGAGAGAGAGAGAGAGAGAGAGAGAGAGAGAGAGAGAGAGAGAGAGAGAGAGAGAGAGAGAGAGAGAGAGAATAGGGGGAAAGGGAAACGTGAAAAGGAAGCGGATATAGGTAATGAGGGGAAAGAGGGAAAGAGAGAGAGGTACGGAAAAACAGCATCAATAGTCAGGTGGATAAAGAGATAAAGAGTGGATGGAGAGAGAGGGTGGAGGACAGGATTAAGTGAAGCAGGTGAGAATGCGGTGAGGAAGAGAGAAGCGGCAGATATAAAAGATGCTTGGTCCGTGCAATAATCTTCATCTTTCACTGGGAAGGCAATTGTTCAAGACACCAGGTATTATTATTATTATTATTATTATTATTATTATTATTATTATTATTATTTCATTGATAATAATAATGATAGCTTCCTGCGGTTGACTTCCCTTCTCTACCTTTCGCCGTTACATGGTTTCAATTATGCATTATTCTTTCCATGCACCAAGACGTGTTCTTATTATATTCCATTATTTAAAGAGTCACCCTCACGGCGGGGGAATTGGTTAAAAAGGCTAAACTAATTCACTCCTCTGTTCTTGGTTCTCGCTCTCCCCTGCCGGAGCTCTCATCTCCCGGCAATCTTCCTCGCAAGACCCTAAATACGACCCTCGCCAGCACATCTTGGGTATAATATTACCCACACTATTGCTGTCCCTCACACAACCTGCCAGTCCACTCCACCGCCCTCCCCTTAAGTGATTCCTCATCCCAACTTTGCTTAACACTATCCTTAATTAATCAGCTAATGCATTAATTTCACCACTTACCGATTTGATGTCCGCATTAGGGAAAAAAACACCTCAGTCTTCAGTCTGGATCACCACCTGTACACTTGTTACCCTCGTTTGTCCAACTCATGAGACCACAGCCACACTAATGATTTGCTGCTGTCCGGCTAACCTGGTGAGTTCCTGACGCCATAAATCATGTGTCCGCTACGCGCCTGACCGCTGCTTTACTAATTAGTGGTCCCTGTAAATGCCTTAATGAGTCAAGGGGAGACTCTGAGGGCAATATTAAGCAAGGTATGACTGACCTGTATTCCCAGACCTTGAAGAGCACTGTTGGGTCATGCCTCCTGATGACACACACCTTTCGGAAGAGTGGTGTGGTTCCACCTTTACAAATCATGAAGAGAGAAATTATCACTCCGGGAGAAAATAAATTCCAGATATCGACACTATGACTTGCGAGAGTTCTCTTCCTTAAACTATTTAGTGTCGTAGAAGCAACGCCACATCATTGGAGCAAGGTCACTAAAACAAAAGTACAAGAAAAAACATGATTTTACAGAGAGAGAGAGAGAGAGAGAGAGAGAGAGAGAGAGAGAGAGAGAGAGAGAGAGAGAGAGAGAGAGAGAGAGAGAGAGAGAGAGAGAGAGAGAGAGAGAATCCATGACACCGGACAAAGGGCAAGACAATGGGGCATCACTCAATAGCTAACACAACACCTGAGCCACCATGTCTCTTCAGCACAAGCAACATCCACGTAAATATACACGAGTCAAGGATTCCTGATAAGATACTATTTCCCTCCGGGAAGCAGGTGTCAGCAGCGGCGGCAGGAAGAGGAAAGGGAGGTTAATTAGCAAGCAGATAAGGGACGAAACAGCAGGTGCAAAGAAAAAGACAATCTCCCACACAGGAAGGAAGGGCGTAGTTATAAGAGAGAAGGAACAGAGGGCCGAAGGATTAGGTTCTTAAGTGTATTTTGTCAATTCTTAATGAAGCGATGTCCGACGTCTCACACAGAACACACTCTTGCAACCGGCCGAATCAATGCAACACAGTTATTCTTTTTTTCCCCTTTCGACGTAAAAGTTAACACTCGTTTATAATACTGCATTCTTCAAAAAATATTTCAGAACATTATCTCTCTCTCTCTCTCTCTCTCTCTCTCTCTCTCTCTCTCTCTCTCTCTCACACTGACACATACACACATTCACACACACAAAAACACACAAACAAACACAAGCACATACACACACACACACACACACACACACACAAAGACATAATGACTGTGTGTGTGTGTGTGTGTGTGTGTGTGTGTGTGTGTGTGTGTGTGTGTGTGTGTGTGTGTGTGTGTGTGTGTGTGTGTGTGTGTGTGTGTGTGTGTGTGTGTGTGTGTGTGTATGAGCTAGCACGAGCGCGAGTAACAATGAATTTACGCACATTTCAAATCTAAAATAGTTCACAGGTGATGCACACAGGCACAAAAAAAAAAATCTTTTATGAGTATGAACAGCACACTAAAGCTGATGAAATACATAATACTCCGATGATCACGGGAATAGGTGTCAGCTGCAGGGAAAATAATTCAGATAATCACGTGGGAGAATTATTCTGACAAATTCCGCTCAACCATACATGTGCGCACAATTAAGCAGCAGATTAAGAGAGAGAGAGAGAGAGAGAGAGAGAGAGAGAGAGAGAGAGAGAGAGAGAGAGAGAGAGAGAGAGAGAGAGAGAGAGAGAGAGAGAGAGAGAGAGAGAGAGAGAGAGTGTGTGTGTGTGTGTGTGTGTGTGTGTGTGTGTGTGTGTGTGTGTGTGTGTGTGTGTGTGTGTGTGTGTGTGTGTGTGTGTGTGTGTGTGTGTGTGTAAACAATCACTGCTATTTACCCAGAGTGCACATCAAAACACGGATCCTCGTCACCCAGCCATCAAAAATACATTCCTTCTTTCTCATTAAGGACATTTTTCCGCCACGCTCTTCTTGGTACACTCACATTTTTATTTCCTTCCTCACTCCTGCATTCAAAACCTACACCGTCCGCTTTTTTACATTTTTTTTTCTCTATTTTTCCTGTTTCCCTTAACTCTACCAAAAACTCACTCTTTTCGCATTTCATGTATCAATTAATTGCAAGCGACTGTCTACCACTAAACACAGACAGACTGGAAGACAGATAAAGGGCTAAAAAGAGAGGAGAAATGGGGAAATGGAGGACAATTAAAGTGGTAAAGGCCTTAGAACACGATACAAATTTAGCAACAAACCACTGCTTCAGAAACTACCACCACCACCATATAGTTTGTCTCGATTCTGCTTCGCCGACTTGAGTTCATCTAACCAGAGACGCGACACTCGAGGGAAATGAAAGCAGGGTGTCCAAGTTCCCAATAGCTGTGGCTTTCCTCCTCCTCCACCACTACCACTACCTCCACCTTCCCTTTAACGCTGTCCACTCCGTCTCCTTCCACCTTCCGTCGCCCGCATCAACACTCGACTTGTTTGCACCAGCCATCTCCTCCTACACTCGCCTCTCACCAGGACCACCACCTGTATGCCAATCTCCCTCCCTCAGACTCTCCACTTGCTGACGTGCCCTCTTCCTTTCCATATTCTATTCCATGGCAACCAATTTCAGCAGTCTCCCAGCCTCCTTCCCTCCGGGCATTCTTACTTCTTCTCATGCTCAGTTCCCTCATGATTTTCAAGACACTGGAGCACTTGAAATAACGTCGATTTTTTAGTCTTTCTTACCCGCTTTCATCTTTGTAATAAATACGATGAAAGGTTGAAAATAAATAAATAGCCATAAGAAGATAGTAAAAATTGAAGTCTGTTATGCTGTTCCTCTAATAATAAATACATTGAAGGAAAGGGCAGTCAAATGTTAATAAAATATGAAATGTTCAGCTGTAAAAATATAAAGCCCACTTCCTTATTCATAAAAAAAATGTTTATGTGGGATGACATTCACGGTTCCTGGTCTATTAGCGTCGCGTCCCAAGACATCAAAACACTGCTTCGTTCAAACATCTTCAGAAAGGCTTTTCGAGGAACTCAGATTAGACCCCTTCAAAATCAGCGGCCCTTCATCACTATCACTTTGACAACAATGAGTAAAAACATAACACATCGACAACAACAAGGAAAAAAAACATTGTCATCACTTCCATCATCATTATCATCAGCATCATCACCTTTACTTCAACGACACTGACAATCCAAGAGAGGACCTCCATCAGCGTCTCCATTACCACACCACCACCATCATCACCTCACTTATAACAGGAAAAGAAAGGGCTATAATCACCATCTCAAACACCATCACCACCAACACCAACATCAGCACTAACTACACCATCAACACCAACACCACCACCATCACAACACCAGCACCAACAGAAAGGGAATACGTGTGTCGGACATTAAGGCAAAGAAAAAAAAAATTAAATCAGCATAATCAACGCAGCAGAGAGGTGGAACCCGGACCCGTGAAGTAGCAGGTGGGGGAGGGGGAGAAGGAGAGAGAGAGAGAGAGAGAGAGGGCAGCAGGTGTAGAGAGGCAGACGAAGGAAGGAAACGAAATAATACTAGTTAACTCCACTCCCTCAGATCACATACAAGTTTTTAGCAGCTGCGAGAAAACTTTACCATCCAAACTTAGCGAAAGGATTCTTCAGTGACTAGTACGGTGCTTTGAGTCTCTAGTCCTAGAGGGGTGGATTGATACGCAGCTGTCAGGGCCCAACCTCGCCCCGCCCCAATGAAGTCACTTAGGATTAAGAGTTATGCAGTTTGTAAATACTAGCGTGTGAATTCTGTCTGGCTGTAAGAAGTATATAAATACGTGTGTGTGTGTGTAATTCACTGTTTGATCTGCTGCAGTCTCTGACGAGACAGCCAGACGTTACCCTACGGAACGAGCTCAGAGCTCATTATTTCCGATCTTGGGATAGGTCTGAGACCAGGCACACACCACACACCGGGACAACAAGGTCACAACTCCTCGATTTACATCCCGTACCTACTCACTGCTAGGTGAACAGGGGCTACACGTGAAAGGAGACACACCCAAATATCTCCACCCGGCCGGGGAATCGAACCCCGGTCCTCTGGCTTGTGAAGCCAGCGTTCTAACCACTGAGCTACCGGGCCGTGTGTGTGTGTGTGTGTGTGTGTGTGTGTGTGTGTGTGTGTGTGTGTGTGTGTGTGTGTGTGTGTGTGTCACCCTCCTCGGTCGCCTGCTGGTCACCCAGCCAGTCTTCCCCATTACGGAGCGAGCTCAGAGCTCATAGACCGATCTTCGGGTAGGACTGAGACGCATCAACACACAACACACACCGGGAAAGCGGGGCCACAACCCCTCGAGTTACATCCCGTACCTATCTACTGCTAGGTGAACAGGGACCACACATTAAGAGGCTTGCCCATTTGCTTCGCCGCTTACCGGTGTGTGTGTGTGTGTGTGTGTGGCGTGGACAGTTACGAAATTGTGAACGAAAAGAAATAGGTAGGACATCATATTACTCTTCCGCTCAGCTTCCTTCGCCCTCTTGTTTGACTACGCAGGGAAGGTATTTACCAACCGTCCCTCACCTTCCATGTTATTTTCTTCCTCCTACCCATACATCGCTCCTCCAGCTGAATGTAAAAATGAAAAACTACAAACACAATTCACCAACTGTTTCCCGAGCTTAACAAGAACCCAACCACTTTTATCTTCGGTTAAATTTTTCAAAATAAAAAAAGGAAATAAAGATAAAATGAAAAACAAGGAAAACTGCCACACCTCCCGTTGTTAGAAAAAAAAAATATTATACACGAGCTGACCGGCCCATTTTTCCATCTGGTATAAAACGAAAGGGTGAATTTTTCTACCCCACGGCTTTTCTTTCATTTTTTTTTTTTTTTTAATTCTTTGTAAACTGCAGTAGAAGGTACTTGACGGAGCGGCGAGGGTTGGCTGGACAGGAAGACTCCAAGATTTCACCGTGAAAAATATACACAGCTCGAGAGCACTCAAATACTTTACAATTCTAAAATATAACAAGAGCGGGCGCACAACGAGCGGAAGCAAGAGAAAAAAAAAATAAATATAAAAAGGAAGGAACATCATCGAGGCATTTCAGACCAAGCTGGGATACACCACTCGGGATCTAAATGTCTCACGTTCATAATTAATCGCTCCTGAATCGTACGACGCACAAGGCCAAGCTAATAAATCCTGCATGGCGCTCAGCAGAAACCCTAGAAGACGCCCGTGAATTACAGAGTGTAGGGGACGGTGAAGGAGGCGCAGCAGCAGGTTGTTGCCACCAGCAGGAGTAGCACCCATGTTCCAGGGACTGGGTTTCTGGGTTTGTATTGATTTTGAGTTTGTGTGTCTGTCCACAAGCAGGGACGACTCCAGACTTCGCCTCCCAGTGGCCGCTGACAATAAAACTATACTGCCGCACACACACCTGCCGCGCCTCCCACACACACACACACACACACACACACACACACACACACACACACACACACACACACACACACACACACACACACGTGCTTGGATTGTTGTTACCGCTATTCCTGGTGTTATTGTCGTTATTGTTATCATTATTATCATTATTATTATCATTATTGCTGTTGTCGTCATTGTGGTTGTTGCTATCATAACCATTGCAGTCGTCGTCGTGGTCGTTAGTTTTACTATTTTTTATTATTACTATTATTATTATTATTATTATTATTATTACCATTATTATTATCATTATTATAATAATTTATTATTATAACTAACATTATTATCATTATTAATACTATTAATGTTATTATCATTATTATCATTATTGATACTATTAATGTTATTATCATTATTAACATTATCATTACCAATATCATTATCATTATTATCCTTACCATCATCATCCTTACCATTATTATTATTATTATTATTATTATCACCATCATTATTATTATTGTTCATTTCTTTTTTTTTTACAATAAAAAGTAAACCATGAGAATCACCTGTGATTTCGTACACAGGCATCAAGCATATGTGTTTTTTTTTCAGATTTTCATTGAGAATCCTGTCCCATGGGCACTGGTAACTGGCGCTCTCCACTCCATCCACATTAACACTTGCATGACAAAAGAACTATTTCTTGTTTTATTGCCAATAAATACAAACCAAAATGTATTTTCCATAAAACTTAGAGATTTATGTTTGACTTTCATGTGACATTTTTCAAAATATTGGACACAACTGTTATAAAATATCTCCAGCTTTTCAGCATAAAGCATTATAGTGTTAGTAATACTTTTATGCATGTAGTGTGTGTGTGTGTGTGTGTGTGTGTGTGTATATATATATATATATATATATATATATATATATATATATATATATATATATATATATATATATATATATATATATATATATATATATATATATATATATATATATATATATATATATATATATACACACACACACACACACACACACACACACACACACACACACACACACACACACATCATTTGCTATATTGCATTCGTTATCTTTGTTGATTTTTTGTTAACCGTCATCGTGGGCCATAATTTTAATCTCTTCCATTAATCTGGATATGGACAATAAATACATAAATTATCTTTGGCTATCACAGACTGAAATATTTCCAACGTCCAAAACATTTTAAAAAGTAAAACTGACATGCATTAGCACAATACATACCAGCGTGCTATCGCGGGGCCACGCACGTCCTGGGCTGCAACCTTCACCACGACACATTTTTGGACAAGCAAACAGGTAGATACATAGATAGATATATAAATAGATAGATAGAGAGAGAGAGAGAGAGAGAGAGAGAGAGAGAGAGAGAGAGAGAGAGAGAGAGAGAGAGAGAGAGAGAGAGAGAGAGAGAGAGAGAGAGAGAGAGAGAGAGAGAGAGAGAGCGCTTATATGTCATGTAGATAATGAAGTATGAAATAAAAAATAAAAAGAGAAACATTATTTGTCATCCGTCTCGCACTTTAACGTTGTGTTGTTCTTCCTCAAGCCATACTCACCCTCCTATGCGTTCTTCAAGGTATAGAGAGAGGTACCCACCTCTCCCTCTCTCTCTCTCTCTCTCTCTCTCTCCAGGCACCTCACACACGCGGCGATCAATGGGTCTCCTCGCCGACCATAAAGGAAACCAACGCTTCATTCAGACAGGCAAAAAAAGTGAAAAAACGACTATAAAGAGATTGCAACATCTTTGACAGATGAAACATCAAACAAACATTAAATACGTTCGTGGGATAGACACCAAGAACCAAGGACGTACTGATGCATATCCAGCCCTGCGCTCAGCACGCAAATAGCTTCAAAGCTTGTGTGTGGATAAAGACTGACATGGTGTAGGGACAGATGCAGGGTTTTGCCTTCATGATGAGACAGAGTCATCAGTCAATGCTCAAGCGAAGCAGTACGGGCAAAGCTAAGCCTGAGGGAAGATGAAGTAAGATAAACGTAGTTGACATTAATATCAGCAGGTGGATTTGCTTGCTAACAGTCTTGATTTGATTTCATCTCAACTATACACTGGGATGAGTACTTGAGGCGAGGCAGCGACGCCAATATCAACTACTACCTTCAATATAGGTAGGAAATCACCAAAACCAAGGCGCTCCACACGGCGGAACCTGTGCTCTGAGGTGGCCTAGTTCCACGTCCCTTTCAACTGCACACTCACTCCGGCGCCCCGAACCACCACGAGTATTGGCAGGAATCCGTCTTGAAACTATCGGAGCCCATCAGCTGCTTTTGTGTGCCTCAATGCCCCCACCTGGGACCCTTGATCACCACGCCACCACTTCCTTGGGCCACTTCACCGCCCTCCACAACACACGCCCGGTCCCTTCACTGGCCACTGCCTTACCTCCTCCACTAACTACCAGTCTGCCGGCCGAACCTCCTTCATCACTCTGACTACATAAGTGAGGGAGAATCAACCACCATACTGAGTCCCCGCTCTGTCTCTCTCTCTCTCTCTCTGTTGCTCTCTCTCTCTCTCTCTCTCTCTCTCTCTCTCTCTCTCTCTCTCTCTCTCTCTCTCTCTCTCTCTCTCTCTCTCATCCAGCCCTCACTCCGTCTTCAGGGGC
>NC_059291.1:30633727-30638727 GCF_017591435.1 Portunus trituberculatus
GAGCTTAAGGAGGCCGGCAATGAATACCGGCACCGCTCAGCTCCCAGCGCCGGGATTACAGCGTGTATGGGGGGCCGGTCAGGAGCACCACGCCCGGGTCGTCGCGATGGCTTAATAACGCCGTGTTGGAACAAAGGTACAAAGGCCCCTGCTGCGTGCGGGGTGAGTCGGACCCTTCCCTTTCCTCTCTCTGCTTACATACACACACACACACTGTTACGGCCCGCCCGTGACATACTCCACTACCATCACCTCGTTCTCCACCTCCCCTCCACGTCACCGTCTCATGAAGCCCGGCTCCTGTTCCGAAGTAGGATTCACGCGGCCCCATTCGACTCAAGCGGAAGTGTTAAGCGAGCTCCCTGATTTTTGGAAGTCAGTCGAGGTCAAGGCCTCAACCAGTGAACACAAAGCCTCTTGGAATACCATGGGATCCATATCACTCAGCACTTCACCACTGCGACACCTCATAAGTATCACTTCCCCTCGTCCCGTTTTCCACATTGCCTCCATATAAGATTAGTATTATTGTTAGGTATTGTTAAGTTGGGTTCTTTAGGGTTATATTTATTTGTGCGTTATATCTATCTGTGTATATCAGTTTCATGTGTTTTGTTATTGGGTCATTAAATGGCTTCTTAAGTGCCCCTTTGCATATCCTCACCAGTTGAACCTGCAGTTTTTTTCTTTTTTTGTATTGTTATTGTTCACCGGCTCCTCGATGCCAATCTTACCCATTTAACCGGTGAACGTAACACACACACACACACACACACACACACACACACACACACACACACACACACACACACGGCAGTCCCTTCATGAAGCGATAAACAGGTTTTACCACGAAGACAGCCACACCCTGAAGTACCATTGTGTGGCGCTGAAACGACGTTACCTGTGTTGTACTGAGTACCAAGTACCCTCCTTAAAGAACAACATTACACACACACACACACACAATCACACACACAATCACACGCACACACACACACACACACACGCCTGGTAGCTCAGTGGTTAGAGCGCTGGCTTCACAAGCCAGAGGACTGGGGTTCGATTCCCCGGCCGGGTGGAGATATTTGGGTGTGTCTCTTTCACGTGTAGCCCCTGTTCACCTAGCAGTGAGTAGGTATGGGATGTAAATTGAGGAGTTGTGACCTTATTGTCCCAATGTGTGGTGTGTGCCTGGTCTCAGGCCTATCCGAAGATCGGAAACAATGAGCTCTGAGCTCGTTCCGTAGGGTAACGTCTGGCTGTCTCGTCAGAGACTGCAGCAGATCAAACAGTGAAACACACACACACACACACACACACACACACACACACACACACACACACTGTACTCGGCTAAAATGAACTGTCACCTATGCAATATATAAGAAAAAAATACAAAAGTACTAGTCATAATAATTAATGAGATGCAAGTAAAGAAATGTCTCGAATCCCGCATAAAAATTACAATAAAAAAAAAATGCTTTGCCGGACTTTACGCCGCCTGATACCTGTTGCAACACTCAACGCTCTGGCTGTGTTCACAAGCAAAGACAGTTACAAGATACAACTTTAATAATATCTGATAACATTTAATAAGTGTGGCAAAGACGTATATTGGGTGAAAGGTATTATTTGTTCTCTCTCTCTCTCTCTCTCTCTCTCTCTCTCTCTCTCTCTCTCTCTCTCTCTCTCTCTCTCTCTCTCTCTCCTCAACCCTTCATGTTGTAGCCAAATACAACTCCTCAGGGCGCCCTATTAACACGCCCTCTCGGCCCCAAACCAATACAGACTCCAGCCAGACACACGCCCCTCAGTCTAACTCTGCTTCGTTCCTACTCATCAACACACACACACACACACACACACACACACACACACACACACACACACACACACACGACAATAACCCCGGGACTCATAACCCAGTGTTAATTTCGACTGCATCCAATTACAGGCGTTGTGCGGGAAGGCAATAGTTGGGGTGATAGTTACTCGCCCGTTATATGGAGGAGTGGTACTTGTAGGAGCCTTCTTATTAATATTCACACGAGACTCAGTGGCGGCGACAGTGGCCGGCCGCCGCTTTCATTCATGTCGCGGAAGGAAACAGTGAAGTATTGGTAACAATGACAATATCGACACCACTGTACCGTACCGCAAGTATCGCCAAGTAATGTGAGTCGCTTCCTACGTTACTGACTTTCTCCTCTTCCTTCCGCTCCCCAGGCTACCAACTGCATTTCGCGAATATGAGGAGAGGGTGAGGGTGAGAGTGAGACAAGGTTACAGGGGAGAGGCAAGGGAGGAGAGAGTAAGAGTAGGCGCCGTCCCTTGTGCAGTCATGAGGTTGCTGATGGGCCCACCAACTCTCCCTCGGTCAGGTTGCTTTACATATATTTTCATAATTGTCGGTCACTCACTCCAATTTACGAGAGCGATCTCATTTGTGTGGCAGAATCTGTTTACAGACGCCTTGCAAAATCCAGATTTGTTTCCCTAGTTAAGGCACGGCATAGCCACAGTACTAGGCTTGCAGACTTTATCTTTCCGGCGGCAGCAATTATCTTCTGTGATGCTGGACTTTCGTTTGTTCTCTCCTGTTTCCGTGGTTGCACATTCCAGCAATGCCCACACGACTCATGCTGCTGCTGTGACATAAACCAACATGTAACAGCCACATTCCCTCCCTAACCTGCCCGCAGTGGGGAGTTCTTCATCTGCCGCAGGTGGGAGGAGAAGAGGGGGAAAAAAAAAAACTATCCTATGACCCTCCCGCAGGTCAGCCGCTTGTGCAATCCATTTCCCTTCCTACCGGAGCCCTTCAAGCCCGACCAGCCCCCCGATGTGCAGGCTGATGCAGCGAGGCAGCCGACGAGGAGCAGCAAAGCCAAAAGGGCAACTCATGGTGTGTTCTTCATCAATTCCCAGCTGGAACATCCTGATCTGCATACGCTTTACATACATCGCGACCGAACAGAGGCAAGGTTTAGGAGGGCAGCGAGAGGGATGGCCGCTGAAGGAGACGGGGAAGAGGGAAAGACGGAGACGAGGAAAGGAAAGGAAGGCGGGCAGACTGGAAGACGTGAGAGAATAGACCCCGGACGCAAATAGATTGAGAGGAAATTAATGGGAATGAGTAGATGGAAGGAGGGAAGAGCAGACAAAGTGCGGCTTACAAGAAAATAGGAATATGCTACGAAGAAAAGGAAAGTAACAAATCAGGAAGAAAACGAGGAAGGAAAAGACAGGAGAGGAATAAAGTTGTATAGTAAAAGTAGCTTCGCGAATATGGGAAGGGCAAATATAGGGGAGAGATGCAGAGAGAGGCAGGGATGCGCAAATGGCAAATGGAAGAAAGTAATGTATAAAATCAAAGAGAAGCAGGGGAGGGAATAATATGTAATAAATATATCTTCATCTACGCAAGAACGAAAAAAAAGTAAAGGACGGAATGGAGTGAAAACATGGAACAAACTGAGGAATGGATTGGAATAATGACTAAGACTAAGGACATTCAGCAAACCTCTCTAACACAATTAGCCACTCATCAAGGGTACAAAGGGACTCTTAGTACACAGAGCAAGAAGAGAGCAATGCCACGTAACTATCAGATTCTATAGCTTTCATGCATCCAGTCTCTACACCCTTCACTCTTCCAGCCTTTACTGTTTTTATTCCTTCAGTTTTTACCCCATCCATTCCTCAACCAGCAGAACCTTACGATCATTCAGTCTCTGCACCCTCCAGCCTGTCTGCCATCAACATCAGGGAAAAAGTAAAGTCTAGTTGTTTCTTACTCTGCGACTCTCATGAACTGCACCTGCGAAGAGAAACAACAACAATTTCTCTTTCTCTCAGCCATTCCCTTCCAGACAGACACAAAGAAAACATTAAACAGACGCAGGAAGGAACACACACACACAAACACACACACACACACACACACACACACACACACACACACACACACACACACACACACACACACACGCGCGCGCGCTGGAAAAGACAGACAAGATACGTTCTGCAAGGAAGTCACATGAAGATACACACACACAAACACATTTCAAGACACACAAACACACAGGCACAGACACAGACACACACACACACACACACACACACACACACACACACACACACACACACACACACGTAGCACAAGACACACACACAGCAAAACATGCAACCAAACTGAGCAAATGTTTGAGCGTACTAATCAGTGGCTCATTACTGGCTGAGGAGGAAGGACTCTTGCTTACCGAATACTGGGACAACTTAGGGACAAAAAGAGATTAGTGTAGGTTACCCGCAAGGTGATGTTTCATTGGAGATCGTGATGACCGCCTGAGCATCCCGGTAGCATCAAGGAAATGAGTGTGTGAGCATCGCTATGGCCTAACTCGCCTCTCAGCCTACCTCTTGCGTCGCTCCAGAGCACCCGACAGGCTGACATAATGGAGTACCGACCTGTCTTGTGGTTGCCGGCTTGTGGCTTTCCCTCACCGCAAGTCGCCTTCACCCTGCCCCATGACTCAGGTTTAGGCAATATATTCATTGTGAGATTACAGTGTATAGAGTAAGAGGTATTTTCCTCATAACTATCAAAACTTTTTCTTATGACGAATAAAATGTAACAGCAAGTTGCGCAAGAGATTCCCATCCGTTTACTCTGTACACAATCTCTGCTGAGTGGTGCAATCGATAGGCTATTCTATCTTCATAATAAGCTACCCCGTTAATTAAACGAAAATTGGAAACCCTGGATAATGGAGTATCACCTTACCAATTATTTCTGGTACAATATACCCCCAGGTTTGGAGGCACCACCTCCCTATACACCCCACTTCACACATCCTTTCCCACCCTCCCTAGTTCAAAACCAGATACTACAGATACCTCACCCACAACCACTCTGCCATAAACTTCCTCAACAGAAAGTACACGTCAACAGTCGATGACCGGCTACGTGCCAGGACTCGAGTCGTGGTGGTGACTCG
>NC_059291.1:30643727-30653727 GCF_017591435.1 Portunus trituberculatus
TAGTGCTAGTAAGCTGAAAGGAACTCGCATGTACATTAACGAGGACTTGCAAAAGAAAGCAAAATAACATATTTCGGACATAATAAATTTAAAATCAAGGAGAGAACTCTTTCATCCAAAGCACTGTACTACACTCAGCGTGAGAACACCAGCATACAGAGCAAAGCCTTGGACTGCTCAACCCCGGATCGAACAAGCGCCCTTCCCTTGAACCACTCAGTCCGTAAATGCAGGTAACGAGATTGAAAGTGTCCCTGACCGGCTCGTCGGTATATTCCTGCTTCGAATGACCGCCCAAGCCGAGACGTCTCCGATGATCTGGCCGGTGATTCACAGAACGGTGCTGTCACCCGTACGGTACATCAGATAAGTAACAGTGCCTCACTAGATACTTCTAAAAAAAGCATTTTTCCCACCGATGTGTCTATTATAAAGCGATCACGTGTAAACGGTAACAGAAAGGATATCAAGAAGATGCCTTACATTATTTTATCTCATGAATCACTTATTTCCTTGTCACTCCTTTAATGAAAATGAGTTTAGTGACATGTCTTCTCACTACATTACTGCCCATAACTTAAACTGCCTTACATTTAACCCACTTCAATTTTATTATAATAATTATGTTAGTACTGGTGTTCACTCTTCCTTTATAACACAAAAAATATATGTACTCCTTAATCTGAATATAGTTTGAGTAGGTAATTTTTTTTCAGAACATTTACATGAATAATATTTTTTTTACAGTGTCGAGCACGTAGTTTCTGTCCTCCTTGAGCAGAGGATTAGGATGTGGTGTGTGGCCAGTGAAAGGATTCGGTCTTACCATAGAACGGACACCGTGACCTCTAAGCTTTCTCAGCAGCGGTAATTTATGGCGATCATGAGTCCCTCCACGTGATCGACAAGACCTCTCTCTCTCTCTCTCTCTCTCTCTCTCTCTCTCTCTCTCTCTCTCTCTCTCTCTCTCTCTCTCTCTCTCTCACACACACACACACACACACACACACACACACACACACACACACACACACACATACAGTAATAATTCATAACTCATTTTTCAGAGATCTACGAATTTCTCCTCCTTTTCTTTTGTTCTTTCCTTTTTTGCACACTCCCTCTTACTTCCTTTCCCTTTCCTTCTCCCCTTCCCATCTGACCCTCACTGCAATCTTCGCCTCCACTCTCACTTCTTCACTCGACTCCCTCCCTCTATCCATTCTTGCTCTCTCATCCTGTCTCCTCACCTTCACCTTCCACCTCTTCCTCCTCCTTCCCCCTGCCTGGTTGCCGACATCCCTGTCCCTTTAACTCCTTTTCCCCCACTTTTCTTCACTCCTGCACCCCTTTCACTCTCCTCCCTCCTTCTTTCACTCTTACTCGACTCTCTCTCCCTTCAATGTAACAGTATTTCTTCTCTTTTTCTGCTAAATCTCTCATGTCTCCTTTTCTACCCTTTGTTCCACTATCACCTCATAACGTATTCCCTCCGTTTCTCCTCATCCTCCTCTGTGGTTTCCCGCCCTCTATTCCCTGCCTCAAGGTCATGCCGCCCCACAACACTCTAGGTACATCTGGACGGGTTCGTGTTTCCGGCGAGGGTGGCAGGCATGTGTGTGATGTCAGCAGTGAGTCATCCCTTGGGTAATCACGAAGCAGCAGGTAATTATGCCTCAGGTGATTAACGGTGACTCACTGAGGGAAACAAAAGTGTGCAAATAAGCTAGAAGGATGAGTCTGGAAACGTACGTGTGTGTGTGTGTGTGTGTGTGTGTGTGTGTGTGTGTGTGTGTGTGTGTGTGTGTGTGTGTGTGTGTGTGTGTGTGTGTGTGTGTGTGTGTTGTATTATGAGAATGCTTTGGTACAGACTTATTATGTTAGATGTTATATGAATGGCCACCGTACTCATAAGATATATCTAGCAAACATTTTTTCTTTGTGCACAAGTACATACGCACACACGCACTCACACACACACACACACACACACACACACACACACACACACATGTAAGCAGCAGATCGTGGTCATTCCTCCTTCACCACAATCGGAAATTCATGCTTAAACGTGTGTGTGTGTGTGTGTGTGTGTGTGTGTGTGTGTGTGTGTGTGTGTGTGTGTGTGTGTGTGTGTGTGTGTGGCAATTCCTTTCTTTCCTTGTCCAGGTGAGTCCAAGCGTAACTCACATATGACTCTAGACAAACATTGGAATGTTGTCACTCCTTATAATAGAGTAGGTGGGTGTTTGATTTCCGCCACGTATTGTCTTGCTTCCTGGAGAATTTCATGACGCCTTCCCTATGTTTGGAAAGAGTATATGAACAAAGAGCGAACGCCTTTGTCTGTGTGTGTGTGTGTGTGTGTGTGTGTGTGTGTGTGTGTGTGTGTGTGTGTGTGTGTGTGTGTGTGTGTGTGTGTGTGTGTGTGTGTGTGTGTGTGTGTGTGTAGGAGTTTCATCAAAATGGTTCGTTAATATTACTAACGAAGGACAAGCCACAACTAATCTTTCTTCATTCTGAACAACAACAAACGAAATAACAACAATAACATAAAAAAAGAAGAAAAACAACAACAACAACAACAACAATAACAACAGCAACAACAACAACAACGGATTAAGTACGGGACTGGAGGAGGGAAAAGGAGGAACGAGGCCAACAAGATGGGAAACAGTTATAAATATATAGGTGAAGAGCCGAATACTGCTTCCCTGCTTTTCTCTCCTCCCTCGCCCTCCCAAGAGGCATCAAAAGGACAGGAGGAAACAAGACACACTGTGGTTGCCTTTTAGGAAAGAAGAAAAGAAGACAGACACAAACAAAGATCTGAGTCTCACCAAAAAGATTCCTTATATTTCTAAATTGGGTCAATTTCATTGGGATGGAGAATCGTTTTTGTTCAAAGGAAGGTCCAAAAATCTTTTCAACATCCAGATCAAAAGAGTAAAATTGGATGACCATCGTTCTGTTGACACAAGAAAATATCAGCTTTGTTAGCGAAAATTTCACCTTTTTTTTTTCATTTGGTCGATTGCTTCCAATCACTGTGCTTGTCAGCTGATTCATCTGCCGGTTATGGAATTCATCGCGCTCGCAAACACTGATAACATTTCTTGAAGCAAGTACTCTTTGCTGAACATTTTCCTGCTTAAGAATTGACACATATCCACAAAAACGTTGTGGGACACCGACAGCTTTAGAACAAACAATGTAGTAGCAATAACAATAACAATAACAACAACAACAACAAAACAACAAAAACAGCAGCAGCAACTGCTGCTGCAGTATCTATTGAAACAAAAGTAGAAACAGCAGGAGTAGCAGCAACATTAACAACAATACACAAACAACAAAAGAAATAACAGAAGCAGCAGCAATAACAAAAAGAAAATTTTGGTTGTTAATCGAAACATTCTCTCTCTCTCTCTCTCTCTCTCTCTCTCTCTCTCTCTCTCTCTCTCTCTCTCTCTCTCTCTCTCTCTCTCTCTCTCTCTCTCTCACACACACACACACACACACACACACACACACACACACATATATATATATATATATATATATATATATATATATATATATATATATATATATATATATATATATATTGATGATGATGATGATGAGTGTGCAGTAGGTGAAGGTAACTGTGGTGGCGGGGTGCATGGAGTGAGGTACACGGAATGCAGCATGATGGAGAGTGTGGAGTGGTAAGTCAGACATTTCTTTTTTTTTCCTCTCCTCATTCCCACTTTTTCCCTCTCCCTCCCCTCCCCCACCCCTCCATCCTGCCAGCCTCTGGACGACGTGATGACCACATTTCCGGGTGACTCAGATTGGCGGAAGTGGACAAGGGTGTGGGTGTGGTGCCGCCATCGCGAGGGTGGGAATGATGAGAGGGAGACGAGGGACAGCGACTGCTATCACGGGTAAATACGGAGAAAAGAAGTGAGAAGAGGAAGGAGAAGGATGGAGGGAGGAAGAGTGTTGTATTGTCTTTCTAAACATCAAGTCGCTCGCCTATCTGGAAGAAACGAGACGAACTGCACCAAAACAAGAATGGCGCGGCGGGAGGAGCGAGCCAGCCAGCTGAGTTACAATACATAGTACTCTGGTGGTGGTGCTGCTGATGTGATGTCTACACACGCTGCCTGATTGCTTTGTTGACATTACTACTGCTCTGTCTGTGTGTGTGTGTGTGTGTGTGTGTGTGTGTGTGTGTGTGTGTGTGTGTGTGTGTGTGTGTGTGTGTGTGTGTGAAAGTGAAAACTCATCTTCAAGGCTCCTTATAAAAGATTGACCAACAAGGTCGAAAAGAAAAATAACAAAAACATGATCAACACCAGATGGAATTACAAAGTCGTGAAACGCACGGAAAAAAAAAAAAATGCATCCTTAAATGTAATACAATATCCTGCCCGTATCATTAAATCTTATAATCTATTACCTTTTGCTTCTCTAGACGAAGAATTATTTTGCTTGGATTCATCACGTGAAACCTCTCTCTCTCTCTCTCTCTCTCTCTCTCTCTCTCTCTCTCTCTCTCTCTCTCTCTCTCTCTCTCTCTCTCTTTCTTAACGTGAAAACGAAACCATGGAACATACCACAAAACATAAGCAGAATTTCAATACAAATAGCACAGCAATAATCAATTACAGGAAGACGGAAAACGAGCAACAAGTGAGATAAACCCCCACAGATACAATATTACTACAACAATTTGCACAACGCTTAGAAAATATTGCTCGAAAATTCACCCTACAGACGAGAACACTGAATGGCGTACGCTTCTGTCCTTGAGTGGTTTGTTAGACGACGGATGCCAACTACTACAAATGTAAAGTCCTCAGATACTCAAAGCTTGTGTGTGTGTGTGTGTGTGTGTGTGTGTGTGTGTGTGTGTGTGTGTGTGTGTGTGTGTGTTTATTTAAGAGAGGGGAGAGCTGGCCGAAAACAACATAAGATAAAAAGAAAAGGCCCATTTAGTTGCCAGTCCTCATGCACGTCTGAGAGAGTTAGCTAAAAATAAGAGATAAATATCTTGAAAACTCCCTCTTAAATGAAGTCCTAAATGAAGTTAGAAATATGGAAGCAGGCAGGTGTGTGTGTGTGTGTGTGTGTGTGTGTGTGTGTGTGTGTGTGTGTGTGTGTGTGTGTGTGTGTGTGTGTGTGTGTGTGTGTGTGTGTGTGTGTGTGTGTGTGTGTGTGTGTGTGTGTCTCACGATGCCCTACACACCCAGCCCGTGCATACATGAAGCCATTTGGTTGTAAAATAAACTTTCAAGGTTTCGTGGAAACTCAGGTGTCGGGGAAACAGTCTTGCTTGAGGTGGAACATGACAAAACTTCTCGTAAACTCAAAGCCGCCAAGATATGTACCGGCCGGCAAGGCTTTGAAATTACGATTGCAAGTTGTTGGTCGCGTCCAGAGATTTATACCGGGCCTGAAGAAGAGAACTTTTGTGGCCGACATCAAGGAATCGCGAGTGGAATACTGCTAACTGGATACAACACCAGAGGGCCTGAAGCAAAATTCTTCCCTCTTGCAAATCGATGGACGGAACTTCTGAGAAAACTGATAACAAAAATAGGAAATTGTTTGGAGAGAGAGAGAGAGAGAGAGAGAGAGAGAGAGAGAGAGAGAGAGAGAGAGAGAGAGAGAGAGAGAGAGAGAGAGAGAGAGAGAGAGAGAGAGAGAGAGAGAGAGAGAGAGAGAGAGAGAGAGAGAGAGCGGAGGGGAGGAAGGCATTCAAGGTCACAGGAAAAAACCCGAGAAAACTAAAATATAACACACACGTCTATAAGAGGCAGTCTCGTTCGACAATTAAGACGAAGAACAAGATGGGTCAGGATTCAATTACTTCATACGACCAGCTATCAAAACACGAACAGCAGACAAATCCGTACACAAACTTGCCGCCTCATAAACCTTGCAATGACCCACTGACCAAACAAAGCCACGAAAAAAAAATAAGAAACTGGATGATGAAAAAAAAATAAAATAAAAGAGAAACCTAGAGAGATGTATAACCCTACGAGATTGTGCGCAGGGAAGTCATTACCCTGAGAGTGGTTGGCGCGGGGGAGATGCGGGAGGTGAGGCGGGAGAGGCCCGGCAGTAAGCACCTCCAGGACGGGCAGGAGGGCGGTACACACACGCCGCTGAGACGTCATTTGCATACATTACACTCGTCACTGCAGCTCCAACGCCCGCCGCCTCCAGCCATACCCTGCAAATGTAACCTTCTGCGCCATGAGACCAGCTTGTACTCTGGCGCGCCGGCTGGAGGTGCTGAACCGAGAGGATCCTACTGCTGAAGAAAGGATTACTTACCCACCTATCCCCAGCCGTGCAGAGAGAGAGAGAGAGAGAGAGAGAGAGAGAGAGAGAGAGAGAGAGAGAGAGAGAGAGAGAGAGAGAGAGAGAGAGAGAGAGAGAGAGAGAGAGAGAGAGAGAGAGAGAGAGAGAGAGAGAGAGAGAGAGAGAGAGAGAGAGAGAGAGAGAGAGAGAGAGAGAGAGAGAGAGAGAGAGAGAGAATTTTATATATGCAAAATCAGCCCAGTTTTCGGCAGGCGATCAAACTGTGATAAATAACAACCACCGGAATTCTCGCCTCGCCGTTAAACACACACCGTATATAAATATAAAAGTCATACGGAGTCTTTCCAATAGCTGGAGCGGGCGATCTTTTGAATTCCTGACACAGGGTTTTCGCTCGCACTCTTCCCCTCCCTGTGGCGCCGCCAAACGCCGCTGTGCCAGAGAACAAAGGCTAGTGGGAGAGGGGAGCGTGTTTCATATCGCCTGTTTTCATCCCATGCTAAACAAATACGTGAGGCCTTTAACATGGAAAACTTCCGCCAAATAAAAGAGTGACTTAGCATTATTGTTTTTTTTATGAAGGCCGAGAGCAAACTGGAACTGGAAAAAAAGGAAATCTACTCGTCCCTTCTCTCTAAAAGGTTCTTCCTAAGTCTCGTTTTGCTGTATGTGTCCATTTCCACAAGTGCAGTCTGTCAATACCCGCCGCGGCCCAGACCTGTCCAGCCTTGCTCCGCCTCGCAAAGTGATCAAAGGACGCCACAGGACCATCACTTCGGTCTGCTGATGTCTGCAATACTCTTCCTTCTAGTCCCAGTCTCATGGCCATTGTAGTGATTAGTTATCATCAACACCATTATCAAAACCTCTCTGATGGTAACTCACCATTCATTCCTAACGGCACGTCACAAAGAAGGGCACCATCCCCCACACCTGCCCATCACGCCTCGAGGTACCACACTACCCACACCTCAAGTCATCCCTCACCATACACGTACATATAGTATTTCGAGTAAACTTAATCTTTGTATGAAGTAAAATAAAAATATACCTGATTACTAATATGACCAAACCCAAATTAAGTCTTCCAAAGTCTTAATTTAATTATTTTTATTATTTTCATATGATGAAAAAGTGTCTTGATATTCCATTTTCATTGACCTACAGTTTCTGCTTCTAAAAGAGTAAATGAATCAAAAGCTGCAGCCGAAGGCGGTGCCACTCCAACAAAGAGAGTATGGCAGATAATCCAACTGATGAAAAGTAATCAGCTACTACACTATCTCCAATACTGCAAACACAAACATTTCTTCCCCTCCTCTCTCTCTCTCTCTCTCTCTCTCTCTCTCTCTCTCTCTCTCTCTCTCTCTCTCTCTCTCTCTCTCTCTCTTCAGCTCTGGACTCACCACCTCACAGCACGTCTGTAAACACATTACCTGGTCGCTCCTGAACAACACCAAACAAGGTTTAAAGCAATACACAAATGAACGAGTTGCTAACTACCGTAGCTCACCTACTATTAACACTTTATTTGTATATTTCAATCAATACAAAATAATAATAATCAAGTACCAGATTTTACATAGTCCTTTACCAGTAACATTTGTAACACGCTATAACGCACTAGCGTTCCAGCACTCGATGGATGGACAGGAAACACGCACTACCTCCAAAACACAGAATAGGCCCCAACTGTCTGCGGCGCCTCTTCCTGCACGTGTCTGACGCAGACGAAAGAGGAGCAAGAGAACCCATATGATTCCGATCCCCTTCGGACGCGTGGTAGTTCCAAGATAACAACTACTCTCTCTCTCTCTCTCTCTCTCTCTCTCGTGTGTGTTAGTGTGTCCTGAGCCTCTCATTTCGCCGCAAGCGACACTTGAGGAACCCCGCGCACTTCACAGCCACACACAACAAATGCTAAACAATTAGTTACCCACCTTAATGCCCTCTCAGCCCGGCACCAGGGCCTCCCCCGGGCGTCCGGTTCACCGTGCAAGCCGTGGTAATCACAAGACAGACGGCAGCGGCCCGAGCGTGGTGGATAGCTCAGCCGCGACACTTAAACGAAGAGCGCTGGATCCGAGGTTATGGATGAGGCACTCAAGCAGCGGGACGGGCAGGCTGGAGCAGGGGACTCCTCGCTCACGGCATCCCTACTGCTGCCACGCCTTGTAATTACTTTAACTTCCGAGAGACAAACGGAGAATTGCATATCAAACTCCCTACGTTATTTGGAAATTTATAGCAACAGTACCAACAACAACGGTGACGCTAATGTATAGTAGTAGTAGTAGTAGTAGTAGTAGTAGTAGTAGTAGTAGTAGTAGTAGTAGTAGTAGTAGTAGTAGTAGATAAATGAAAAAAAAAACAATAATAAAGAAACCCAAAACAGTAAAACAACAATACCTATATTAGTATATATCAATAATTCAATGGTAATGTAAGCCTTCCCGCCTTAATAATACACACGCCATTACAAACCGCAAAACGTGGCAGTGAAACGATAAGGTGTAGGCATCACTCAACAACCGAAAGAGTGAAAAAGAAGAGAAATTTAGAAAGTGGCGTTTCTGTTCAATACATACTGTTGACAGCTGCTTCGGCCAAGTTCTTAAGCAACGAAGGTCGTTGTGAAATATTAAGCGCAACAACACACCCCTTTTCTCGCCTCTCAAGGCATTGGTGCACCATTGCTCCAAAATGCCACGTGGATGGAAAGGAGGGAATGTTGAAATATACATAGTGACTTGCAGAACGGAGCGGAAGTAGAGGAAGGCTTTCGTGAGCCATGCAGGAAAGTGCTACGCCGGGAACCAACAGTGGCTTGCCTTCAACTCAACACCGTGCACAAACCCAAGAGCCTCCTCCTAGCCACATGTTCTAATCGTCAAACACTTTGGGCATAATATACGAGTGTTCCAGAATCTGTAGCCTCACTCTTTTCCAATTGTTCACTTTCTCCTGCATTTATCTCAAAATAAGATTTAAGCACATACAGTGAACTTCTTCCTACTCTCCTGCTCTGGACATTACCTTAAAGGGTGTCTTTAATACTGACAGCGCTCTTAAAAGACAGACTCATTTATTTCTTAAATATCCAATAATAAGTAGTAGAACAATGTAAAATCTTTGCTTTCTGCACCTGCACGGCTCGGCACACTGACAAGTTGGCGACGATTCACAATGCTAACAAGGAAAATTTGACTATAACAACAAGAAAAAAAAAAATCAAACATCAAAATATGATTGTACAATTTATCTTTATTGCCTATCTCACACTTTAAAACGAAATTATAACAATAATTTTCTTCATCTCATTAACTGAAAAAGTCTGAATGAGCATTATCTATTGCGATTAAAATTAAAAGTGCAATCAGCAATCAACATGCAGCAAATTACGATACCAAAGTACTTAACTTTTGAGTATCATATTGTAGCGCTGTTTTATCTTCAATACCAAACACTTTAATCACCAATCTCCCTCCCATTACCACCCTCACGTCACGCTACTGTCTGTCGTATTACTACTACACAAAACATTATCAGAGCGTGAAATGTAATACATCCACACATAATAACAGGAACAACAACTTGAATAACTATTCTATTAGTACATGTGCAGTTAATCTTTGTAATCTGTTAACATTCAGAAAGATCACCAACTCAACTTTAATGA
>NC_059291.1:30663727-30671227 GCF_017591435.1 Portunus trituberculatus
AGGTTTCTCCGATCCTCCATGAGACGTTAGTCGAGACAGATCTAATAATATGGCGCTGCCTCTGCATAGCTGGAGGAGATATTATGGTCTCTGTTGACAACGCTTTCCTGGTTTTAGAGTGTGCAGGCTTCTGATAAACATACAAAGCAATGGCCAACCATGCAGGAAAAATTTCACTTCAAGAAGCTGGATTAGCGTAACAACGACTACGGCAAGGAGGTCAAAAGAACGAAATGATGAAAGGATTATATTTAGCACTGATCTCAGCCAGAAAAATAAAATGTAACAGAGGCAAAAAAGCAAAGCAAATCGTTTATTAGGATTAATCTTTATGACCGCTAAAAGTATTAAAGTCTCATAGCATTAGAGTTATATTTGGCACTGGTTAAACTCTATAGAGATTATCTGCGGAGTTGTGGCCCTGTATAAGAAAAATCTAAATGAATCAAAGCGAAGGGAAATGGCAATAAGAGTGAGTACAGCTTCTCGATTTATAGCATTCCTTACAGAATTCCTCAAAGGGTGAGCAAGATAGATCGAAGGTGACTTAAGGGAATATTCAAGGTCATTAATCAGGATAGGAAAGGAAGTAATAAGTTAAATCGGATCTTTTATGTTTGGAGGTCGCCACTAATTTTCAACCAAATTTTCATCATTAATACAGTTTTTGGTGCTGAATACGAATATGACATTCATTTTCTCGAGAAATGAACGACAGTTGCACAAAAAAAGGATTTAATGCGCACTATCTTGCGACGCGCATTAATTCATGCAATAGTACTTAACGGGCGCAACAATACACAGTCGGGTGTCACGCGGCACGTTTGAGACGACCGTGGACAAGATAGATGTGAACTACAACTTGCAGTGGTTATTTACCAATATTTTGACCGAAGAAGACGCTGTTAAATTTCTGCAGAACTTTAATATCATAGAAAAAGAGAAAAGGTGTAAAAGAAACATCAAATGATAATTAAAAAGACAAACGAAAGTGTATCGTGGATGTGTTACAAGAGAGCTTGCCGTGATAAAGTTTCAGTGAGAAAAAACACTTGGCTTGATGGCAGTACCATTCCATTGAAGAAAATGATCGTCTTCATTTATTCCTGGGCAAAAGAGTATTCCAGCATTAAATACTGTGAGGACGAATTGAGGATATGTCGCGCTACTACAGTTGATTTCAACAATTATCTAAGAGAGGTGAGTTAACCTAACCTAACCTAACCTAACCTAACCTAACCTAACCTAACCTAACCTAACCTAACCTAACCTTACCTTACCTACCTTACCTTACCTTACCTTACCTAACCTAACCTAACCCAACCCTAACCTAACTCAACCCAACCCAAACCTAACCTAACCTAACCTTACTTTACCTAACTTAACCTAACCTAACCTTTTCAGATATGTGCCTCATCTCTACTCGCCGCCACTACGCCTATTTTTCATTTCTCGAGAAAATGAATGTCATATTCGTATTCAGCACCAAAAACTGTACTAAAGAAAATTTGGTTAGAAACTAGTGGCGACCTCCAAACATAAAAGACCCGTTAAATCTAGACAGAATTATATATCAAAAGAAATGGGAAAGACTCGTTTCTTAAAGAGAGTTGCAAATAAATGGAATGGGCTTAGTGATCATATTACTATAGCTCAGAAGTTAGGATGCTTTTAATGAAGACCGAACAGTTTTATGGTCGTGGATGAGAGGTAGAAAAAGGTAGTACCTTTTTTTGAATATATACAGACGCTACCAAGTGAAAGTTTAAGGGCTTCTTGTAGCTTACCATAATCCTAATGTAAAACTTGCCACGACTGTGTTACCGCCTTCGTAATTATGTCTTCCATAGGTACCTATTAACACCAGATAATTTACTTGATATGATAATTTTACAGGACAAATATGACTGCCCCAATATTTCTGTCCTCGTCCCGTTAATGACAACAATTATAATAATCCATTTACACAACTAGGGTGATGAATGCACCCAGTAATGATACAACGGAAAAGAACCAATGAGAAGTGTTTGATTATCATATACCGTCTTAGCTTTGGGGAAATGACAGACAAAATTGTTCTTGTCATGATTATTGATGAAAATAGCTTACACTACATTCATGACATAGTAAGATGTCTGCTGGTGAGCAGGAGGGCAGGGAGAAATAAATATAAGGATAAGGTCATCATTGCTGGTTGTTTAGGAAAATTGTATCGTCACCTAATTCTTGCACATGCTACCTGGCCACCATGATAATTAGAACTACAAGACTTAATGACTGCAGCTATATAGGAACTGCAATGTAATGAAGCAAAACAATGTGACGGACGTGGTCAAGGAAGTAATAAACCTTTGATCTGTCAAAATAAAGATTGAATTCAAGAGACGAGCAACACATTCATGCAAACTTAATGCATGAGTGCATGTAAATAAACGTCAGCACATTACCATATATTATTAGCATACGTAATTACTTTCCACCAATGAAAGAAATATATTTGAAATTTCATGTTGACAACGTAGTTAATTAACTAATTAGTGATGTGTCGCCGTGATTCTACAGGCAGCCTCGGCAGAGATGTAGCCGAGGCCAACCAGACCCCCTCTCCACTCAGCAACAGTGTGTGTGTGTGTGTGTGTGTGTGTGTGTGTGTGTGTGTGTGTGTGTGTGTGTGTGTGTGTGTGTGTGAAGTGGTGTGGTTATTTTAGAGGTGTGAATGAGGAGTGACGTTTCATCTTTGACGTTTCATCAGTGTTATTAAATACAGATGGTGTCCGTTGCCAGGTGAGGCCTGAGGTGACGGATGAAACAGTGCCCGCCTTGGCTCCCCAGCGCGTCGAGACCGTTCCCCTGTCTGCCGCCACACTTCTCATTAATGCTCCCCTCCATCACGTGCTTGTCCTGCCCATCACACCCTCCCATGCCTTCCTTCTGCTCCCGTTCGGTGTTTAACGTGTTCATTGTTTGATAATAGATTAATTCAATTATAAGTTTTAACATGTGTATTTTGTCGTGTGTGTGAATGTGTTTGTTGGGGCGGAAGGAGTGTCAGTTATGTCTGTGTGCATGAGCGGATGCGCGGGAACACGAGTGCTTAGGTAAACAAGTAGCCGCTGATTACTGTGGTGACAATAAAATGCCGAAAAATACGAATGCTGTATATCAATGAAGATAATAAGTGATACGGGGGTAAAAAAATGTCAACAAATTCAAGCGTCCTATAACGTAACGCAACACCTTTAAAATATCATTATTTCCTGATCAAGGATTCCTCTGTAGAATTACTGAGCACCGTCCAACCAGAGTTCTTTATCCTTTGCTTTCCAATCTTCTCGAGTTTTACGGTAAGTTTTCATCAAAGGATATTTAAGCACTAAGTTCGAAGGGAAGCAGCTGAGGGAAAGTTTTAATGTCAAGATAATCTCTCTAAATCTGCAAGCAATTTTTCAAAAATAAAATAGAAATAAAAATGGGGTAAGGAGGAACCCATCTGGGCCGCCGGCTGTGATATCGTCGGATGAAGGAAGAACACAAGGCTGTGAAGGAGGAAAGCGACGCGAGAATGAGAAGAATGAATGTGAGGAACGATGCAAGGCTGAAAGAAGAGCATAAAACGGACTCAAGACTGAAGGAAAGGTGGAACATAATAGGATGGAGGAACGCAATAGAGAAAGACAGTGAAGAGGCCGCCGTGGTACAGTGGAACCATGCGTGCTTTGGGGTCCGACGGGTCTCCAAGCGCACGGGTTCGAATCCTGTCCACGGTCCGAGTGTAGGTTGGGCTTCCTCACTCGGGGCAACGGTTTCCTAGCGGGTGGGCTTTGAAATAGGAGGTACCCTAAAAAGTATCCCCTTTAACTCATAAATTCCCGTGAAAAGTCCACATGGTTTAAAAAAAAGAAAAAAGGCCGTGCGTGGAGGAGTAGAGAGGGCTGAGAAAAAGCAGAGATGAGCAGAACCACACTCTACCTCCAATTCCTGTAGCGGAAAAGGAGTGGGCATGAAGGCTAAAAGCATGAGCTTTTTTAAATCTTAAAGAGCAAAAGTTTCCATGCAAAACCCATTCATTCAGGATGGAGAACATCACATAAGGTCACTCAAAGATTTATATCATTACTTCCATTTAAAGCAATATAACGCGTCTTGTTGGACATAAAATATCTTGAGCATTTGTTAACATATGCATTGGTTTATCTATCAATGAACAAGGCACTACATCACTCGTGGAATCTGCCAAGGGGCAGATGTTTGATGCGCCAGCTTGTTTGTCTGTCCTAAGTCAATGCTTCACCGAATATCACTTGACGTAAAGTGAGTGTGGTTGTCATGCACGTCAGTTGGTTTACACAGACCATACAACAAAAAAAGATTGAGAAAAAGATTGTGGGGCTTAGAATTCCCGTCCCTTTCGTCAAATAATTTTGTCCTGAGTTATCACAGAGTAAATAATCACTCTTTTCGTTGTAAATGTAACACGAATGCCTGAAATGCATTGCAGCAGTAGTATTTTGATGCCTCACTCCCTGACCCGGAGGCAATACATATACCATTATATGAAAAATACGGCCAGGCTATAAACACACATTGATATATCAACTTCCTTCAAGTACAGGAGATGAACGACCCTCGAGACAAGGTACCTCTCTAGCCTGGATACTTGCGTAGCTACATAACTGACTTGCTCATCCAAGACAGTTAGAAGACACACTTCATCTCCATGGCGTTTCGTTTTCATATGTGAATAATACTGGTAGATTCATGAAAGATGTATGTTTCCGTTACCAGGAGCGTACTGCAGCTGTGGCAAGGCTGAGGGCACAGTAACTCACACGGTACGAAAACTGAGGCGCCTCACGTCCAGCGTCGGGCAGCTTTATGGTGGCACTCCTGCCGCCGTACGCTGGGTCAGGTCTACGTGATACTCTATTTGCTGCCTCGCTGACTCGGCAGTCCCGTGAAAAATATAATGGCATTGGTCATGGCGTGAAAAATATAACTCTGGGAGGTGGAGGATGTTGGAGGGAACGCTGGTTTGGGGAGGGAAGGGGACGGAAACGTGAGAAACTGGTAAAACAAGGATTGCGGCATGCTATTTTTAGTTAATCGTATCAAAGTTTAAATGTTAACTACATAAATGTTTCCTTTTTTTTTTCCTCGATAAAAAGTGAAGGTCATCGTGTGATGAACCTGAGTCCATCATCTGTTTTTACTCATTTAACGGGATATCTTGATTTTATTTCCTTGTTATAGTGAAATGCAAGACGTCAGAGATTTCTTCAAAATTCTTCCTTTTCTTCCTCGGTCAGCTCAACAACGTGGCTGCAAGGCCTCACCCCCAGCAGGTATGATGTGAGCTCGTTTCTCTTCTTGGAGGGGATCAGGTGTGACTGACAGAGACGACCATCTTGTGTGGCAACATAGTTTGAAATACTACAGTTCCTGTATCTACTCGTGCCTTAGGAGCACTTAGAGCGGTGAGCGGGGGACGTTGAAGGAGAAATGCCTCTGGACCTGGAGGGCGGCAGCTCGGTGACAGATAAAAGAATGGCACCACTCGTGAGAGTCGATACTTGTCTTCAATATTCTTGAAGGTGAGACAACGGTGTCCAATACATCATAAGAACAAAGCCCAAACTTTATAGTGTAATGTAAGATTTATATCGTAACATTGTTAAGTGAATGTAACGTGCAGTATTTTTGTCCCCTCCTCATCTTTTGCAGAAAAATAAATATGTAAGATTTTTTTTATTCCGTCGCAAAAAATGTGCACTTCAAAGCTGCTGACCTTTACTTGGTAACCTTCAGGATGAGACATGATTTTCGGAACCGATGCCGCGTCAGTAAACAGGGAGGAGCGAATATGTCGTCTAAATTAGAAAATAAAACCAACGACAGGGCTGAGCAAATATGGTGTGTCAGGGTGGCCTGGCGCAGAGGACTCATCAGGCTGCTGCGTCCTGGGTTCATTCAAGGTTTGAATACAGCGGCTCCAGAGTTTCATCCATCGAAAAATTGCTTTCTTAATATCAAAGCCTTGTGAAAGTCATGCAGACTTTAGAAATACATGGCACCATCTTCTTTTTCATAATAAAACTAATTAATTCACCTGTGGAGACGAGGCTCAGCTGCGACTGTGGGAAAGTAATTAGGCATCATATAATACAAATTCCGCCACACTGCAGGTCTTGTCATGCACGGGGTGGTGGTGGTATGTTGGACAGCATGCAGTGAGAGATTGTGCGAGCATATCACAGCATAGCAATGTGTGTGTGTGTGTGTGTGTGTGTGTGTGTGTGTGTGTGTGTGTGTGTGTGTGTGTGTGTGTGTGTGTGTGTGTGTGTGTGTATTTACCTAGTTGTATTTACCTAGTTGTAGTTTTACAGGGCCTGGGCTTTATGCTCGTGTGGTCCCGTCTCCATATCTACACTTATCCAATTTTTCTTTAAAACTATGTACACTCTTTGCTGATACCACTTCCTCACTCAAACTGTTCCAAGTCTCAACACATCTTTGCGGAAACTAAATTTTTAACATCTCTCAGACATCGTCCCTTCCTTAGTTTCTTACTATGCGATCTTGTGCTTCTAAAGTCATATTCTTCTCTCAGGATCAGTTTCTCATTATCCACTTCATCCATTCCGTTAATCAATTTATAAACTTGTATCAGATCCCTCTCTCTCTCTGCTCCAAGGTTGGTAGATCCATTGCCTTTAGTCTCTCCTCATATGCCATCCCTTTAAATTCTGGAACCATTCTTGTAGCCATTTTTGTAGTCTCTAATTTTCTTATGTGTGTGTGTGTGTGTGAGAGAGAGAGAGAGAGAGAGAGAGAGAGAGAGAGAGAGAGAGAGAGAGAGAGAGAGAGAGAGAGAGAGAGAGAGAGAGAGAGAGAGAGAGAGAGAGAGAGAGAGAGAGAGAGAGAGAGAGAGAGAGAATATGTCAAAGGGATGTTGCTTCGAGGAATAGAGAGAACGACCTACGTATGGAGCATGAGTGGGACGTGAAGGGGTATAACTGAAGGGCACTGAAGGAGCGGGCGATGATAAGGAGGGGCGAGCCTGAGCTGCTTCCCACCACCCTTCATCAGCGGGCCAACAATGGTGCGGCGCGGCAGTGATATGGTGCAGGTTAACAGCCAGCCAGCGCCACCCGAAACAATGGCAGGCGTTGCCGTAATGATGTTCAAATAAGCTGATTATGGAGCGGGTGCCATTATCAAGAGGGCCGGGGAGAAGGGAGAGAAAAAGTAAAAAGGGAAGGAAAGTAGGAAGGCAAAGGAAGAAGTCAAAGGGAGGAGTCTGAAGGTAGATGGAGGCAGAGAGATTAATGGAAATGACTTGAGACTAAGACTGCTGACTCTCGGTATACCAGCTTCTTCAGCATCGTATGAAGGCATCCGTTAAATGACAAAACTCCATCTGACATGGCTTGACTTCATAAATCAATCAGGTAATATTCGCAGTAATGTTACTGTTGAGGTGAGTGCATTGCTGGGGCGCCT
>NC_059291.1:30673727-30691227 GCF_017591435.1 Portunus trituberculatus
ATCAATGTTTGTTATACATGGTAAACGCAAAGAGTAAGGGAAAATCTTAGATATAAATATTTGTTTTGCATTTATATGTTAAATTTAAAATATAATGTATTTTGGCAGTTATATAAGTATGTCTTCAAAGATTTTTAAAAGTGGACAAGTTATCATTATAAAGAAGTATTTTTATTTGAAAAGGTAATGAATTCCATATTTGTGGACCGGAGCATAATACACTATGTTTAAAAAGAGTCGTTCTGAATTGCGGGCACATGAGATTGACATTATTACCCCGAATATTGTATGATGTCTGTACCAATTTGAAAGGTTGAGCTCCAGAATATTGTGTAAAGTACTTATAAATACTTAACAATAGGAAATGTTTATGAATATTTGAAAAAGTAAGAAAATTGTGTTCATTATATATGTTGCGTGTTGATTCAAACCTATTCAAATGAAAAACACATCTAAATATTTTATTTTGAGCAATAGTTATTTTCTTAATGAAAGACTGCCAAGTACACGCCCAGATTGCTACGCAATAGGTGAGGTGGGGATAACAGAGGGTGTAATAAATACTAGTGAGTGATTCAATTGTGAGACTATTACGAACTCTAAACAAAATACCACACATCCTTGATAATTTATTTGTAACAAAAGAAATCTGTTTATTCCAATTAATATTTTCATCTATATAGACACCCAAAAATTTAGTGAATTCTACTCTGTTCAATGTGTTTCCTGCAATAGTAACAGGGGGAAACTCATGATGTACAGAGCGATTTTGGAACAGTATGTAATTTGTTTTTGCAATATTTAAGCTCAAACTATTTATTTTAGTCCAATGATAAATTTTTCTTAATTCTGTAGCCAAATCTGTGTGAAGATTGTTAATATTTGAGTTGTTTAACAGTAAATTTGTATCATCAGCATATATAGTGTATTTGAATTTAGAACTAACATTGACAATATCATTTATATAAATGAGGAAAAGAGTTGGTCCTAATATAGAACCTTGCGGTACACCCTTGTTAATTGCCCTGAAGGAAGAATGTGTGAAATTGCAATATACAGATTGTAACCTATTGCTCAAGTAATTTTCAATTAGTTTTAGAGGAATACCTCTAACGCCATAGTGGTTCAGTTTGTTTAGCAAAATTTTGTGATTCAAAGTATCGAAAGCTTTGGATAAGTCCAAAATACTCCTATTAAATATTGCTTTTCCTCTAGGAAGTGATACACATTAGAGGTGAACTGAAAAATAACAGTTTCTGTGGAACGACGTGCCCTAAACCCATGTTGATAGTCTGTGAGTAGATTATTATCTTCAAGATATTTAATAAAGCGTGCATTAATAACTTTTTCAAAGACTTTACTGAAGGTGGGAAGTTTAGAGATTGGTCTGTAATTTTTCATATCTGATCTATTACCTGATTTGAGCAAAGGTATAACTTTGGCTTTTTTCAGTGCCTCAGGGAAGACGCATGTTTTTAATGTTTGATTCACTATGTGGGTCAATGGAATGATTATGGCACTTACTGTCCGTTTCATAACAAGTGGGGAAATTTCATCATGTCCACAGGAGGATGTTTTAAATGCCTTAATACATTTTTCAATTTCTAAATATGTGGCTGGATATAAAAACACTGAAAATTTTTGAGAACATTCTAAATTATCTAAAGATTCATTACCAGTAGTTTCTGTTATTTGCCCTCCTGCTTGTAGAAAGTGTTCATTAAATTTATCTGGAATGTTAGAGCAAATTGGTTTGAGTTCTATTACTCTATTTGTACCATCTGCCGATCTACCAAGTATGTTGTTTATTGATTGCCTTGATTAGCTACTAATTGGTCTTGGTAGTACTTTTTCTTAGCTTCCTTTAAGAATGATGTTAGTCTATTTCTATAAGTTCTGTATAGCTCTCGAAAGGTTAATGGCCACTTATATGCTAGTTTTTCAAGACGATGCTTTTCTTTGATACTTTTCTTTAATGCTGGAGTAATATGGGGACTGCGACTACTTTTCTTACTAATCTTAATTTTCTTCTCGGGGAAACAGTTGTCATAGGTTGTTTTGAATTTGGCAAAAAATAAATTATAGGATATGTCAGGACAGGTAGAATTAACAACATCAGACCAATCTATATGAGAAAGTGCAGTACTAAATTTACCCAAAGCTTCATCAGTAAAAGTTCTTTTTGTTATATAAACAGGAGGAGATGGAATATTATTACATTTAAATAGGGAAACAACAGGAAAGTGATCAGTAATATCAGTTTTGATAACAAAATTACCTACATTGTTTTCTATAAAAGTGGACCAAATGTGATCTATAATGGTGGCGGAAGTGGCAGTAACTCGTGTCGGTAACGTTGTGAGTGGAGTCAGGGAGTAACTATACATTAAATTTCTAAACTCTTGTATCTTGTTGTCACTATGTAGTAATAAATTTAAATTGAAATCTTCAAAAATAAATATTTCATTATAATTTTTATCCTTTGTAAAAGTCAGAATTTCATTAAGAGCATTAATAAAGCTATTAACATCACCTTGAGGAGGTCTGTAACATATCACGTAAACCAACAGCATTCAACAATTCTTCATCAGAAACACTGTTAAAAGGAAACAAAAAGTTATCTAGCATTGCGGGTAATTATATGAAAAATAACTAACTAAATGAATAAATGAATAAGTAAATAAATAAAAATTAACGATAATACCAAGAACACCAATAATTACAAAAATGACAACAACAAAATAAAGATCACAAATAATGACGGTCATCATCATCACCATCACCAACTCCATTACCATCGCAGTAATAATAACAATAACAGTGTGTATGGCAAGAACGACAGCATGATACAATAGGTAGCAGTGTGTGTACGTGTTCTATAATAATAACTGATGG
Source organism: Portunus trituberculatus (assembly GCF_017591435.1). NCBI lineage: Eukaryota > Metazoa > Arthropoda > Malacostraca > Decapoda > Portunidae > Portunus > Portunus trituberculatus. The sequence goes on from NC_059291.1 coordinate 30,676,623, forward strand.
GAAGGACTCTGGGTGAAGGACAAAACAAAAGTTGCAGAGCATACTGTCTGCTCCTCTTAAACGTTCATGAGGATTTGTAAGCGCCATGACAAGCGCTTGTGGCAAGGTGACTGATACCACTGCGTCGAATTCACACCACACTTTATTGAGTTGTGGTCAAACCTGTAGAATTAACATATCAGCTACATTACAATCCACCCTTTACTTCATCGACGTAGCAAATGCGTTACAGTTTATACTTTCCCTAAACCTATCCCGTCACATAGCATAAGAACACACCTAATAAAAATCAGCATGACATTAGAGACATTAATATGTGAACAAAATACAATGCGTTAATACACAAAAATATATACGCATAGCGGGAACAGTCGGCGTCTATAATAACTCGGTATGTCGCTCCTTGCACTCGCTTCCCCAATCAGTGACGCACACCACCAATAACGTTGTCCCCAGCACAGTAAACCCACAACACGAATGTAGGAGTCGTGAGCGAACGTCCATTCACAAGCTATGTTCATGGTGGAATGAGATGGAATGTGGAGTTTGTTTACTGAGGGTCAACCAGCAAAAACTATGCCTATGGAGCTTAATGAAGGTACTGATAAGGGGAAAAGGGGGCGTCTGCGTGAACCCTCTCTTGCAGGTAAAGCTGATGTAAACACTTACTCTCTCTCTCTCTCTCTCTCTCTCTCTCTCTCTCTCTCTCTCTCTCTCTCTAACCGCCGTTAACAGCCGTCAACAGCGACTACAGGATTGTTCTTCAAAGACTGATTTGTAAAGTCTTTACTGGTGTCACCCTTACTGAAGATAAAAAAAAAAATCCTGCTAAACTACTACTAAAATCATCCCCCCCCAAAAAAAAAACACCATTGGACAACTCAATAAGAAACACTAAATCGTTGTAACAGTAATTATAATAGAAGACTAAAAAAATTCTAAGATTATATCAAGAGAAAAAAGTCATTGCACTGTTTATCTGTTTCCTCACTCGCATTCCCTTTGTATTTCTTCCCATATAGTGCCACCATACGCAGTTAGCACAATTAGCCACCTATACCCTATCACAAATACACAACAATAAGCCACGAAAAGAAAGAAAAACACGTATTGCAGTCAGTGTCGTGATGTAGCCTCCTGGATGTATCTGAACAAACACGCCAAATAGACAGATTTGAAGGTGCACGGTTGTCAAAGCCTCCGCCTGCCAATATACAGAATAGAGGGTTACAGTTTCCCTAAGTGGCGATGGTGAACGAGGCACAATGGTTACCTATCACCCTGAGGGAGAACTAACACAAACTAATGCTTCCATCGTCTCACCCCCTTGTCTTTATAGTAAAAGTGGACAGCTTACACATTTCCGTTAATACTAAACACTACACTTCAACGAACAGTCAAAGATTAGGAGGAATGGTGGCGAGAACATTAGCATAATTAATTTCCCGGGATAAATAGTAGCCGTTCGTAAAGTATCAGTTTTTATTACGAGGAAGAGCGTATGGTTATGTATCGGAGAAGCAGACGAGATTAAAGTTAGGTCATTGTGAAGGAGGAAGCAACGAGAGGAAAAACGTGTGTGTGTGTGTGTGTGTGTGTGTGTGTGTGTGTGTGTGTGTGTGTGTGTGTGTGTGTGTGTGTGTGTGTGTGTGTGTGTGTGAATAGATGGCGTGATCAAGGCTGAAAGCGGAAGGTCTAGTGTCAAGATGAAAAAGGCGGCAGAGGCTTGACGCGGGGAGGACTGCCGGGGAGGAGGAGGAGGAGGAGGAAGCCTGCCGCCTCTGGAAACCACAAAAGTGCGCAGCACCAAAAGTAATTCTCGTGTTGATGAAAGGTAAAACCCTCGCCACACCTCTATTTGATGTGGAAAAAGAGAGCAAAAATGTACTTGTTCAACAAAATGTTCCTTTCATTCTCAAGTAAGAGGAATGAACCGCACAGGTTTAAAAAAAAAAAGTATTATGAATTAAAAGAAATGCGGCTTCAAAACACAGTAAAACACAGCTGCTGGCGGTGTTGGGGGAGGATTCTCAAGGCTGCAAGACTTCCTAAGGGTGGCGCATCTAGTATCAGCAGAACGATGTCTTACTTATCAGAATGTTTGGCGCACTCATTTTATCAAAATATCATATTACGAAGGAAACTTATAGATATGAATTATTTCCATTTCTTATGACATACGTCATTATTAAAACTTCACCTTTGTTGACATGTTACAATGCACTTTCTTATATTCACGATGAGAATATTTCAAAATGATGTCAAAACCTTTCCATTACAAACATTTGGAAGCAACACTCTTGAAAGACACATTGTCATCCTTATCACTGTAATGCCTGAAAAAAGCCTCTTATTAGTGAATTTTGTTGATGGAGAGGAAACATTTTTAAGCAATACTCAGTCCATCCATTTCCTTTACAATGACCCCTTGACAGCGTTATTATCTTCGTTATCCAGATAACTTGTAGAATCATAATTATACTTCATCGTTCATTTCAGCAAAGTGGCGGGCAAGAGAAACACAGTCAAGTGAGCTCCTCCATTGAAGTGACGCGTGGGAGCAAGTGTTTGGTGTGATGATGCGATAAGGAGGGAAACTAGAATTGCGATACTACTCTTGAGGCAACTCACACCTGCTACTTCCTTCATGATTCGTAACCATGACTGCCGTTCCATATTTCTTGACGGCTGTCCTCTTCATCCACCTCCAGGCGTAGGCGGAGATCACGTCCTCTCATGTCTTTCATCATTTCCTCCCGTTTCCGGGAATCTCCTTCAGAAGAGCCTCGCCCTCGCCTCCCGCCAACCAAACACAACAGCTCAAACCGCCAACCCAACCCTGCCGGCGGGTGTTCAGCTGTGTCAACAAGAAGCGTGTGGCTGGTGAGGTCAGCAGGCAGAACTGTGAGCCCCTTTGTTTTGCCCCGGACCTGCCTGCCCTGATATCCACGGCAACGCGCCTGCCCCACTAACAACATGTCATTATCACTCTGCTTATCTGACCGTAACGACCGGAAAGCCCCTAAACGGTAATCACACTCCTTCATCCTCTAGTTGTGTTATCATGTTGCTACTGAAGGCTCATTGATGTGCTTTATATAAGTAAGTAACAAGCATTCGATCTCAATTATATACAGCAGGTGTGTGTGTGTGTGTGTGTGTGTGTGTGTGTGTGTGTGTGTGTGTGTGTGTGTTTCACTGTTTCACTGTTTGATCTGCTGCAGTCTCTGACGAGACAGCTAGACGTTACCCTACGAAACGAGTTCAGAGCTCATTATTTCCGATCTTCGGATAGGCCTGAGACCAGGCACACACCACACACCGGGACAACAAAGTCACAACTCCTCGATTTACATCCCGTACCTACTCACTGCTAGGTGAACAGGGGCTACACGTGAAAGGAGACACACCCAAATATCTCCACCCGGCCGGGGAATCGAACCTCGGTCCTCTGGCTTGTGAAGCCAGCGCTCTAACCACTGAGCTACCGGGCGTGTGTGTGTGTGTGTGTGTGTGTGCACGCATGCTTATCACCATCTTCATTGCTGCCTTTCTTTCCCTAAATAACAACACCAGGCACCAGCTGGACGTGACAACATCCACAGGCGAAATCCTTTCCCCATGCAAGGTGACAGATGGCGGGTGGCGGAGCGTGTGGGCAGGTTTGTCTGTTGTTCCTGTTCACCCACAGACAGGGAAGCCTACGTAGTAGAAATATAGGCGCGCATTTTCTTCAGCTATGAAAAATTTACCCAATTAGCTGCCACTGAGCCGGCAGAGGTACTAATTAAACTCACATTAATGGCGAAAGAGTTCCACTCGCCTACCTCCCTGGATACCTACAGCTGCTGCTACCATAGAAGCAACTAACAGCAGCAGCAGCAGCAGCAGCAGCAACAACAACAAAAACAACAACAAAAACAAGAACAATACTACTACTACTAATAATAATAATAATAATAATATTATTATTATTATTATTATTATTATTATTATTATCATTATTATTAAGAGTAACAATGAATATTAAAACAATAATAAAAATAATAATAACGGTAATAATAATAATAATAATAATAATAATAATAATAATAATAATGATAATAATAATAATAATAATAATAATAATAATAATAATAATAATAACAATAACAATAACAATAATAATAATAATAATAATGATAATAATAATAATAACAACAATATTAGTAATAATAATAGCAAGAAGAAGAAGAGTAGCAACAACTGGTGCTGCTAATAATACGAAGCACCACTACTGTGACCGTTCGGACCTTCAAATTAATTATAAGCAAACAACCCAACATCAACTCAGCTTCCCCTCCACGCCTGATCCAGCCTCACATCTGCTTCCCGCTCTGCTGTGACGAGACATACCCACTGCCTCAGCATCCCCTAACCACCACTTGCTTGCTACTAACGCCTGCCACCTCATCCACTATCATGGGTTATTTTCAGCATGTTTTTTGTTGTTGTGGTGTGAGTTTGGCCTCCACACCCAGCACGGTCCATAAGATGTGTCATCCCTCTTTCGTTACCTTTGCTCCATTCCCCTCTTCCCCCCACCATACCCGGCCTTTCCTAAAAAAAGTTCGAATGTTGCGCAGTGCTGCGTAAAAATGTTGATGTGAGTTTCTTGGCGACAGACTTATTTATCCCAGCGCACGCAGGTGGTTTTCTTTTAGGGTCTAACATTGCGGACCTCGTGACGCGGCGCTTCCCTTCTCCTCTCTTCCTCATCAGTTTCTCTTCCTCTCTCCCTCTCACATCATCTCCCTGTCTTCCTCTTTTCTCCCTCCCTCACGTATTTCCATCTTCTGCCTCTCCAACTCATTACCTACAGTATATCCCTGTTCTTCCCCATCTAACTCCCTCTCCCACGAGCCTCTCCTCCCTGCACAGCTTCCTCGCCGCCGACACTCACGCTATGATGAACACACCTGCTCTGGACTGCCTCCCTTATTTGCTGGAATTTCAAATCGAGTTCCAGCGTTAAAAATATTTCCCGTTGACACACTTCTGACTGATCGCCGCGAGACTGGCAACACAAACAGGAACAGGGAATCGTCACTGAATTAAGAGGTAAAGCATGGTAATGGGAACGACATAGTAACGGATGCACGATTATTCATCAATGCAAGGGAAGAAAGATGCAGGAAAAAAAAATGGCACGTGGTGATAAATCCATGAAGAAAATAGTGTGTTATAATTAGGGTTTGATATTATTAATCTTAAAAAAAGCATGATACAGAACGCAACACAAATCTAGGGATGAAAACTAAGAAGAAGATAAACCAATAGAGTAAATGCAGCGACCACCTAAAATCTATATAAAACAATAAATACACGCATGTATGGAGCTGAACCACGACACACAATTGAAGATATGAAGTGTGCAAGAATGCAATATGGTCAGCCTGTTTCAAGGGGGGAGTTTCTGCCATGATGAACCTGAGTCCTCTGGCAGAAGGAAGGAGAGGAATTACAGAGTTTTGTACGCAATACTTAACGGGCAGCGAGTTTCTAGGTATCAGGTTTGAGGGGGAGCGATGGGAGAGGAGGACGGGAAAGGAAGTAGAGAGAGGTAGAGAAGGGAAGAGAAATAAGAAAAAGAAAGAAAATAAAGGAAGGGATAGGACAAGAGAGAGAGAGAGAGAGAGAGAGAGAGAGAGAGAGAGAGAGAGAGAGAGAGAGAGAGAGAGAGAGAGAGAGAGAGAGAGAGACGGACGAAGGAAAGAAGGGAAGGAGAAAGATGCATGTGTAAAGGAAAATGTAGGAAAGAGAGATTGGAAAAGAGCAAAAGGGTTTGGCAGCAAGAATGAAGGAAAGAAGGGGAGAAAGGAATGTGACAGGGTGAGGAAGGACGAGGTAATCGTGGAAAGGAAGGGACAGAGAGGCTGGAATTGGGGGAGGGGAGGGAGGCAGGATGGGGAGCAGGTACAGATATGAGAGGAGGAAGGCGAAAGCGTGAACCTTCGTCTTCTCAGCCGAGTGAGCTTGGTGCGTATTTCCGTTTCTTTGATCAGCCGGCGGCGCACGGAAGCCCGTCCTGCTGCCATCCTCGCTGCAACGCAAACAAGATTATTATCACAGCCAACAAAATTTCTGTGATATCGTGCTCTGGTGCTGGTGGTGGTGATGTCACGCCGAAAAGAAGATGAAACACGGCACGAAGAAAACGAAGGAAATATCAACCACAAACGATCAGATTTTACGGTTGTTAAGTCTAGATCCAGATGACCTCTGCCGCAGCATGGCTTGGCGCCCTGCACGGCAAGGCTCAAGCTCAGCTTCCCCCACGCTGGTAGCCGCGTCTGCCAAGCCGTCCAGCTCTCCTGTCTTATGTGTGATGGATCTTTGGTATTTCATTCACTAATGACTACTGTCTCAAATTTGTTTTTGTGGACAACTTTTTGTTCCGTATTCTCTTCTCGTGGGTTAATGGATGTGCCCTACGTAAATACGTACACACACACACACACACACACACACACACACACACACACACACACACACACACACACACACACACACACACACACACCCGGTAGCTCAGTGGTTAGAGCGCTGGCTTCACAAGCCAGAGGACCGGGGTTCAATTCCCCGGCCGGGTGGAGATATTTGGGAATGTCTCCTTTCACGTGTAGCCCCTGTTCACCTAGCAGTGAGTAGGTACGGGATGTAAATCGAGGAGTTGTGACCTTGTTGTCCCGGTGTGTGGTGTGTGCCTGGTCTCAGACCTATCCGAAAATCGGAGATAATGAGCTCTGAGCTCGTTCCGTAGGGTAACGTCTGGCTGTCTCGTCAGAGACTGCAGCAGATCAAACAGTAAATTACACACACACACACACACACACACATCTATCTATCTATCTATCTATCTATCTATATATATATATATATATATATATATATATATATATATATATATATATATATATATATATATATATATATATATATATATATATATATATATATATATATATATATATATATATATATATATATATATATATATACACACACACACACACACACACACACACACACACACACACACACACAGTTACACATCTCTCTCTCTCTCTCTCTCTCTCTCTCTCTCTCTCTCTCTCTCTCTCTCTCTATATATATATATATATATATATATATATATATATATATATATATATATATATATATATATATAGTATATAAGAGTTACTATTCTCATTTTCCCCTACGTTTGCACTGCCTTTATTCTGAATATCCTTGCAAGGTATAATAGCCTTGTGGTGCTTTGTACTACGAAGGATGACATTTCACAGCCTCTATGTGACTTTCCAGCTGAAAATCACTTAGCCTAAAGACACGACCCATCCTGCTGGAGGATGAACCATCACACGCCACACAGCCACTCAATAACACTGATGTGGTTAAGGTTCATAGGAGAAACTCAAGATCTACTCCTATTCCCACCAATTAAAGGTTATTGAAATAATAATTGTTGAATTCTGTATAATAAATGGTGTGCTTCTTATGAGTCTGTGATGTGTTGAGCAGCATTTTCCTGCTAGTGGCACCGAAGATCCATCCCCTCAGGCAGCGTCGTGAAGGACGCCGGCAATAAGGATGTGGACAATTGATCTTCCATTGTGTTCGGCCGACCACACACTTGATCACTGACGTGTATAATCACATCACTCCGGGCTGAGGGCCACCAGGAGGACGCCACGCCGCCAGGTGGAGCGACGCGAGTTTTACGGCGGAAATCAGCACACCTCCCTGCAGCATCGCTCAACATTTGCCCTTTTGTCTCCAAACACTGAGCTTCAAGACTGTTACAGCTAGGCCTTTCTCGTGCAATTACATGAAGAAGACTTTGCTTTAATTAAGGAAGTCAATATGTAACACTAGCAACCCCGAAGGGCAGAGCTACATACAGTTACCAGGCGGTCTGAGCATTGACACAAGGACACGGGACCACCAGGGACCCATTCTCCCCCATGACACTGGGAATGATTGATACCTGACGCCCGCTGGCACCCAATTGCTCCACCTCCACAACGGTTAAGCCAACGCCGTGATTGCTCCACATGGAGACTTACCCCACGTACCCTTTAGTTACGTAGACTGTACCCTAAAGGCGACTGCATCTATACTGTCATACTCAAGCCGTAGAATGACTCAGTCATTAGTGACTCAAAAGTTACTTCACTTATGAGGTGAATATATAAAAAGTGCCTTCCTTCTAAAGGTGACATTAATCACCTCTTAAAACAAGACCATTCATTTATCTTGTATTCAATACAAGATTCACTTTCAAAATGACCATCTACAGACCGCCCATCTAAAACATGTCTTCACACAGGAAATGGCTTCAAACTTACAGGCTAGAAACACACACACACACACACACACACACACACACACACACACACACACACACACACACACACACACACATACACACACACAATTACGTGAGGACGCTTTCATATTTACTCCTGGCAGTGGCAATTATCAAATGTGGTTAGGTTTTTAGCTCATGATTATTCTGCAAATTATTAAATAGGATTGCCCCTCTCATGTGAGTTGTCACAGTAATTAATGAAATCGGTCAGCGAAAGTTTAACAACAAACAAACACACGGGAAGCATCAAACACACATGCACCGCCAGCCGACGTCCTGGTAATCACACACTTCAAACACCAAATCGAAAATTCATTATTCACACAACAGCGACTAACACGCCCTTGACGTTGCTAAGTCGGGCAGGTGTTCATTAACTGAGACGTCAATAAAGGTATGAGTGAAAGGGCTGCAGTGGTGTGCCACGTGCCTGGCCTAACTCGTCTCTCCCCACTCACACGTATGCTTACAAGTACCTGTACTTCTTTTGATGAACACATACATGACGAGTAGGTAGAAACAAATAATGGAAAGGACGAAGTTTCGCCGGTAGTCGCTATTACCAGTATACAAAGGAGCGCCACTGGATGGAAAACGTTTGGCTGAAGGAAAACAGATGCAACAAGATCTGACTAATTTCTAAGAAAAAAATAACTGAAGTAAAGAGAAACACTTAAAAAAGAAATAGAGATAAAAGATTAAAATGTGTGTATCCAAAACTCAGAAGATATTGGCACAGAGCATCGGTTCATGGAAAAGGTTAGGAGACGTTTGTCTAGCGCAAGACTTACGACAGCTGATGAAGATGGAGTTTGGATGGAAACATAAAAGTTTCACTCGTGAAGCTTCCACTGTCAGACCTGAGACATGAAAATTGGATAATGAGAGGCTGCAACGTACACTAATGTTTGTTGGACTGGTATAAAGTAGACACGCTTGTCATAGAGGTATGGCAATCAGGTGTTGTTGAGCAGTAGTGTCTGGGGATGGAAGACATCAGCTGAGTGGCATCTAACATTCCTCTGCAAATACACGAAAAGTTTAACACTAAATAATGATAACAACAGAGCCGAGTATTCAACGTCACTAAAGCAAAAGCAGAAAAAGTAAAACACCAGTCCTGCATAAATGAGCTTATGAGATGAAGGCCCATGGAGGACCAATTGGAAACAAGTTATTTATGTCACATTCAGTGAAGAGTTCCGAGGACTTATGGTGCAATAAATGTCTCCTTGCCAAAGAATCTCTAAAAGGATGAAGACGATGACGAAGCATTACAAAGAGAAAAAACTAGAATACACCACAAATTATCGAAAAACTGCAAAAGTTTGAGATTATTATCTATGAACAGTGTGTGTGTGTGTGTGTGTGTGTGTGTGTGTGTGTGTGTGTGTGTGTGTGTGTGTGTGTGTGTGTGTGTGTGTGTAATTCACCTCGGTCGCCTGCTGGTCACCCAGCCAGTCTTCCCCATTACGGAGCGAGCTCAGAGCTCATAGACCGATCTTCGGGTAGGACTGAGACCACAACACACTCCACACACCGGGAAAGCGAGGCCACAACCCCTCGAGTTACAGCCCGTACCTATTTACTGCTAGGTGAACAGGGGCCACACATTAAGAGGCTTGCCCATTTGCCTCGCCGCACCGGGACTCGAACCCGGGCCTCTCGATTGCGAGTCGAGCATGCTAACCACTACACTACGCGGTGTGTGTGTGTGTGTATATGTGTGTGTGTGTGTGTGTGTGTGTGTGTGTGTGTGTGTGTGTGTGTGTGTGTGTGTGTGTGTGTGTGTGTGTGTGTGTGTGTGTGTGTGTGTGTGTGTTTGTAAGAGATCACATTCTTACTCCAATGATCGGTAATGATGAGCTCTGAGCTCGCGCTGAGAGGGTAATAGCTGTCAGTTGCGGGTCCGCTCGTGATCAGGCTTTGGTGAACACACACACACACACACACACACACACACACACACACACACACACACACACACACACACACACACACACACACACACACACACACACACACACACACAGAGAGAGAGAGAGAGAGAGAGAGAGAGAGAGAGAGAGAGAGAGAGAGAGAGAGAGAGAGAGAGAGAGAGAGAGAGAGAGAGAGAAATTCATATTTGTATAACTACTTCCGCTATTAATCACGTTACTGATTTTACTTGCATTACCACATCATTTTAGCAAACAAATTTAATTTTCCGACAACTTTTCCGTAAAAATGTATTTTACATGAAAATCACAGCCAAATTTCAAGTTGCCGCAGTGACGACCCACGTAACCAACAATTTTCCACCGTTCCCATTACTCCGGACCAAAACTCTCTCCCTTTTCTCTTCCTTCCCTTTCTCACTAGCTGGCAAAAAAAAAAATAATAATAATAAACACAAAAAAAATAAAGTAGATAATACATAAATAAAGTAGATTAGAAAAGAATAAAAACAACTGTAGTACTGAACACGTAAAGAATTAGTTTACATAACGATTCAGATCTAAGAATGTACGCATTTCAGTCTGGAAGTACAACAGTGGAAGGCTGAAAAAGTTCCTCGCTTTGGAAGACAATGGAATCACTTGGCAGGAATGTATCCTCTCCTGAGTGTGCCGCCACGACTCACTCCGTAGTCTCATCAAGCATTAGCGTGGCCGGCTGAGGGACAGCGGCATGGCTTTAATTTACTACGCGTTATCCATCTGCTCGGCCTCAGCGACGACGATCTATATATTGACCTAAATCGACTGAGTCCGGGCCGCACGCGACGACCCCAACCTCATGCTAAAGCATAGCTGCCCTTTACCCACCTCCCTTTACCCTTCTCCCTCTCCCTGCATCTCTTCTACCCTGACTCCCGCACTGAAGGATGGGTGTGTGCAGCGAGCACTGATTCTCAATAATGTAATTTCTACTGTTTTGTTTTTTTTCCTTAGGAGGCACAACACTTCCTCAGTAACACTCTACTGCATGAATGCACACTTGTGTTCACATTTGCAATAATTAATACTCCCATGCGTCCAAAAAGTTAAAAGAAAAATGTTAGAAAAAACAAGATGTTTCATTAATTGATTAATTATTTTTGTTTCCTTTCACATCTTTCAACACAGCAATACTTTTACCTTCGCTGAGGACCAACTTATGCATCTCTGACTTCACCTGATTGGAAATATAGGAAACCGATGCACTACACCAGAAAGAAAGATAGCTTTTGCTTATTGTTTTATAAGAGGAAATGTGGCCATTAGGAGTCCCGTGGTGTATAAACGGAGAAACTTGTTATTGCACTTCCTCCTCGACACTAATGGCTATGCAGGAGGAGCGGCAGATGACACGGTGTGGAAAAATGGAGTGGAAAAGGTACCATTTCGTTATTGCCTGAAAAAAAAAAACTTACTTTCTAAGTCATTTGTTTCGCTGAACTGTTCCTCACGCCCTGATCAATGGTCCTCTATCAACACTGCGATCGCCGCCGAAAACACCACCACCACTACCACTATCCTCAACCCTTTCTTCATCAATAAGCTACTGCGTTCCGTCCGTCCCTCGGTATTACACTTATTGTTTACCTTTAAAAAGAGAGAACCCGTTTCTAATTAACATTTTGATTACCGGAGCTCATTTCGGGTAATTACAAATTCCACGCCATATTACAATAGGTTTATTTTTTTCAAATTTACGGAAAAATTGTGAGTTTTATACAATAGCACTCAAATATAGCCATATCAAGCACTGATATTACCTGCTGCAACTGTGACATCCCTCCAGTGTTCCGCCTCCTCGCCTGCCTGGCTGCTGATACGCCTCAACAACACTTCCCCTACCCTGACGCCACGCCCACAACACAGCTCCATGCTCTGCACTGTGAAAAAGAGCTGTTGTTTTCACGGTATATTTTCCATAAATACTAACAGGAAATAACTGTTACCAAGATTTACAGATCTGACTGTTGTATGTGACATACATTTTGCTTATGGAGTCTTGAATTTCTTGGCTGAGTCCTTATTAACATTTAGTAAGCAATGTTAAGTGTGTGCTCAGACATCATAAGCCTCCATATTATCTAAACATCATTTTATTGTAATATAATCAAATACAGATAAACTGTAAATTCAAGCTACAGAGTGTCTATAAATGTTGCATTTTTTCCTTTGTTGCTAAGCGGTTTTCTTTTAGATATTATTCTTTATGAAATACTGGGAATGTAATACTTATTCATTGTTGGTACACCAACAGCCTTAAAAACATGTTTTAAATGTTGTTTTCCATATTATTTGTCATGCGCATTATTTATTGCGACACTTGGCATCGTTCCTGGATATTTGCCATGTAGCGCCTTTGTATGTCGATATGCGTTTATCGTTTACATTTTTATCTAAGGTGATGATGAAAGTTATTCATAATGAAATAAGAAGAAAACTCAGACGTGGTATATAATATTTCGGTGATGCAAGGTTATTTCAACACACCTAGTAGTACCATGAAGTACATACTTACCCTAGTAACTTCAGTAACAGAAGATGGAATATTCTACTCTGCGGAGACATGCAAGGTAAGAAATATATTGGTAAAAGTACAGAATAGGACCTCCTCCTTTACCTCCATCCCACCCCTCCACCTGCTCCAGCAAGCTTGAGGGACTGTGGGGAATCGTTTTTTTTTTTTGGGTGGGAGCCAAAGGAGGCGAGATATGGCAATCCGGAAAACAATCAAAGGACGTATTCTATCCGGAGGGGCTGCGCCCTCCCCCTGCCCCTCCCCCTCCCACCCCGCTAGGCCACTAACCTAAACTACCGTATCAAAGCTTTGGGGCTGCTTCCTCCCCCCTCCCCGCACCGGTTCTCCTATAGCTGCACACAATATGCCCTATCTCTACTAATACCCCTCCTCACAATACCTTAACGAAAGGTTGAAGGTCCTGGCTGTGAGACATCCTCTACTCGATAGTCGTTAAGTTCACTGTCCTCCACGGGGACAGCAGCAGCGATGATTTCCCAGCAATCATATTCGCAACCTTTACAACTAATGCCAATGGTGGTCATGGCTGAACTGCACACACAGATGTCTCTGTGCACCTGTCTGCCCAGCTGTGTCCCGCCTACGAACACCTAAAGCAAATTCCCATTGGCGCAGCTCATCATGGTGTTAAAGAGGTGGTGGCATGTCATTGGACAAAAGAACTATCAGGGGTGTGGAGTCGGATTTTCAAAAGTCCGACTCAGACTCCGACTCCGACTCCGACTCCGACTCCAGTAAATTTAAATGTTGCGACTCCGACTCCGACTCCGACTCCAGTAAATTTGAAGGTTGCGACTGACTCCGACTCCGACTCCAGTAAATTTGAAATGTTGCGACTCCGACTCCGACTCCGACTCCAGTAAATTTAAATGTTGCGACTCCGACTCCGACTCCGACTCCAGTAAATTTAAATGTTGCGACTCCGACTCCGACTCCGACTCCAAGAAATTTGAAGGTTGCGACTCCGACTCCGACTCCGACTCCAAGAAATTTGAAGGTTGCGACTCCGACTCCGACTCCGCTTTTTTTTCTCTCGCTGATAAGGCCTTCTTGGCATCTGCTGAAGAGCGTTGTCAGCCTAGCTCAGCAAGGGGGAGAATGGAGACGCGTACGCGACGCGTATAATACAGGATCACACGATGTACTATATAGTGCCACACTCATTTTACCATCGTTGGATATCACTTAGCAATTAACCTCTATGATAAATATAGCATTAGCTCATGCAAAACACCATAAAATATGGCAAAAGGGGATACCCGTTTTATCTGCTGTCTGAGTGGTTGTTGCTGCATGTACCGCCCTCCTTCCTTAGGGTATATCCTCAACAAAATAAAAAGCATGAAAAATATTAAAAATACCAATATTCCCGCAGACTGCTTGATTGGACACATCCTCCACAAAGTCAATTTCTCCCTATTTGTAGGAATCTCCATGAAGTGGAATCTTTACTCAAAAATTTATCACGTAAAGGAGTCGGAGTCGCTCATATTTTTACCAACTCCGATTCCGACTCTGACTCCAATTCGACTCCGACTCCGACTCCGACTCTGACTCCGACTCCACACCCCTGAGAACTATGGACACAATAAGAATCCTATTCATCAGTTACCCACAAACTCCAGCTATAAACAAATGCAGGTCAGTGTAGAGTTCATTTCTGAGTGTAATGGAGCT
>NC_059291.1:30701227-30706227 GCF_017591435.1 Portunus trituberculatus
ATGGTGCTGCCGCTGAAGGTAATAATGATGATAATGATGAAAAAGAAAGACGAACAACTCCAACAACAATACCATCATCATCATCATCATCATGTGAATAGCAATCAAGAGATACTAAAAACAACCACTCCCACTTTAGCACCGACCACACAACACAACAAAAAAGAACAAGTAAAAAGAAAAAAAAAATGATATATGTAAGAGCAGAAGCCACCCTAAAGAACAGAACACATCACAGCACAACACTGCATCACCACCACCACCAACACACTATCATCATAACCTCCTCTCACTACTACACCTTGAAGTCGCGTCACTGTTGCTCACCTTTCCCCGTGAAAATGCAGGAATAATAACGAATAACATCTTCCAGGCTATCGCGTTGCACTTCCCCATTATCACCCCGAGGCGTCAACAACCGGGAGCAGAAGGTGACAGGGAAAAGGTCAGGTGTGCTCCACTCAAAAGACTTCAAAGGATACCTCCGGCAGGCCGTTTTCAACTCTCGACCTTAACAACTGTATCGCCAAAGAGGTTATCACAGATGGAGAGAAAATGTGGAATTGTGAAACTAAGAAAGTCCTATTGCCAAAATGTGAACTGTGTTTTTGGTATTTTTGGCGTTATAGAGGGTGAAATAAAAAATCATTAAGAATAGCCATGTGCTCCATCTATAACAGACTAATGAAACATAAGAATTCGTGACGACGTGATTTTATACGGTTAGAAATACAATTGCTTGGAAACGAGAGAGAGAGAGAGAGAGAGAGAGAGAGAGAGAGAGAGAGAGAGAGAGAGAGAGAGAGAGAGAGAGAGAGAGAGAGAGAGAGAGAGAGAGAGAGAGAGAGAGAGAGAGAGAGAGAGAGAGAGAGAGAGAGAGAGAGCGAAAATGACGTACTGACTGATTATATGTTAAATAATTGCATAAAACCTGATTTACAAAAGCTTAAATCATGAAGGGTTGCCAATTCTCTTTAAGAAGGAAAACTAATACCTATGGTTAGAAAAAAAAGAAGTGAATTGATGAAGCTCTGAAACTAACGAGGGAAAATGGTGGATCTGAGAACTTTATACTTCTTGTTCAACACTAGTGATTGAAGGGAAATGCTTGAAAAAATATACTTCCTACCAAGCTGACTAGTATCTGCCACAGGATACAGATTAAAGGAAAAGTGAACAGAGCGTTACGAAGGATTTCTTTGATTCACCCAAACTGCCGCTGATGAATCCCTCCTCAGCATTCTAATGAGTGAAAAGCTACTTAACGGAGAGAAAGAGGGAACGAGAGGCGAAGGCTTTACATGATCACCAGATGCTCGTGTTCATGACTGCCTTGTCTGCAGTACGGATACAGTCCAGGGAATGAAAGCCTCCACGGTGTGCCTTGTTCAGAAATAAGAGACAGGTCGGTGGTTAAGAGACTCGTTTTTACTGCTGCTATGGAGTTGTCAGAGCAGTTGAATCTCATAACAAATGTGAATGTCAAATGGCATCGTGTAAGAAAGAAGAGGAGTGTTATTAGATTCCTTACTAAAAACACGAGATTTTCTAAAACATGAGTGTTCATAATATTACCTGGTGGGGAAAAAAAAGTTACCCTTCATTAATCTATAATAATAAAACATTTGGTGAGACTCAAAAATTAAAGCCTTATTTTTATCTATATTTTTATTCATGCTTTTCTCTTTAATCTAACAGCAACCAGATATCAAGCAGCTTGCTACAGACAGCGTCCCATTGAAGCAGAGTCAATCAGTGTAACATTTCTGTGTCGAGACCTGCAACTGATCTAGAATCTGTGCTGCTTCCGCTGGCCTGTCTTACAGTGTCCTTACACACAACACGCAGCAACTGTATTATCAGTAACACGTCTATAAACTTATTTCACCCCGCATCACGCAAGAATTGACGCCGGTATAACAGCCACTATCGACAGTGCTGCACGCATTCACTGGTCACTCCCAACACAGCAAGAAAAAATAAAAATGTCCGGACAGTAAATTGTAATCGCTTTCAATAAGGGAAACACTCGGGAAACTCATGTAAGGACATAAATGAATTTTCCATTTCTCTTTGTTTTTTTTTTTTTTTTTTTAAAGATAAGTAATGAATTACCCTATTCCCGAAAGCTGAATATTTTCTGTATGACCAATTCAATAAAATAGTTACTGCTAAAATTGTCTTGATTAATATGATTTTTAGTTGTTTTCTTTTATACTGTATTCCACATTCACCTCACAAACAAGCGACAGAAACGTTATTTCTGACAAGCATCCCAGTGGCGTCACATTCCTGCACGAGACTAAACCCTCAGCCGTGACTACCATGCCGCTTGGGAGAAAATATGGCCAGTTCTGTGGTGAGCCGCCACTGCCTCGTAGGGAGTCACGGAAGCAACATAAACTAGGCCGACCAGGCAATACTGGCCTCGCATTCAGAGCAGAAAACCCGATATATGCTAAACAGTGATAACTCGGCAGGGAAGAGCAGCTGCCGCCAACCTCACGCCTTTGCCGCCACAGTGCGTCCGCCCGTCGCTCATAATGACACTAGATTGAAAAAAAAAAAATATGATAAATTGCTGGTGGAGAGTGATGTACGACTAGAGGAGTGAGACACCCTGGGGAGGCGCCAGGACAACAGTGCAGGATCATTACTGCGACAAACTTACAGTGGCGTAATGCAGAGCGTGGAAAGATGAATGGTGTCAAAATACCCACCTTCATGTAATGGTCGCCACGCCTCAATGCGATGGCTTCCGCATTCTTTTTCTTGACTGCATATATTTCAGCCTTTGACAAAGAAAAAAGAAAATCACCAACTGGCAATGATGGAGTACGTGCTGGGAGTTTGATTCAACGACTTTTAGGGAAGGAACATAGAATATAGACTAATTAATAGCGAAAAGGGGGAATGGAGATCCACCCTGGAATTCTTAAACAAAAGGCACTACCAGCTGAAAACCTCGACACGCCACCAGCTGAGAATTGCGACAGAATCATGGTAGCCATCTTTATAATTACCCATCGTGCTCCCCAGCCTGGCCACCCGGGTACTATTAAGGAGCCTCTTCAGATGTACGAGTATATGTCATTCAGTTACCTTGTCGATGTCAAAACGTGACCGATGAGCTTTTGCATTTTCTGTGCCACTCAACCTCCACGCCATTCACTTACATCAATGTGATCCATACTGCATCATTTCGGTAACTCCTTGCCCAGCAGCCAGATGAATAATCATATCCACAACCACTCACCCCGCCGACCAACACGCTTATACATACTCTCCGCTACCTGCACTCCATTATGTTGATCATTTTCCTTTTTTTTCATAACTACCATTCATCTTCCTTCAAACATTCATTGCTATTTTCACACACCCACATCTTTTTCCCTCATCCTCTTTCTGTCCCAACCTACCCTTCAACTTAATCCTGTATTCCTGCCTGACCTTCCATTCGGCGTCCATTCCCTCTTTCCACACTCTTCTTCCTCTCGCAGCACTCTATTCAAGCAGTTGCCGCCATGCAGACACGGGAAATAATCCTGATGCATCACAAGACTAGCAGCGACGATACGACTATGGTTAGTCATTATGTTTTTTCTCGCCCTGGTTGCTTCAAAGGGGAAATGGAATAAGGATGCTCGGTCATTACTGCCACTCTATTTGACGAACTCTGCGTGCATATCAATATCTTTCGGTCGTTGTCTTTGTCTCGTATTGCTTCGTGAGTCGAGTTAAAATGTTGAGTTCCATCACTTCTGCATCTGTTCTTCTTTCAGCAGCAGCAGCAGCAGCAGTACCTTTACCATTTTTATCATGATCATGATTTATGCTTCTGCTACTATTTTCACTACTACTACTACTACTACTACTACTACTACTACTACTACTACTACTAACAGCACTGCAGTGAAATGATTTTGATGGAGAAGCGTTTCCACGACCCGAAACATCCATATTTCCCTTTGAAGCAGTGGTACAGTACGGGCAGTGTTTACCTTCCTATTGCATCCTTCCGCTGACGACACTCCTTCTATACACTCCTCACTACTCTTAACGAAGTCAATGGCGGCAACGAGGTACTTAAAAGGGTCTTCTCTGGTATAATTGAATTCCCAGGTAAATTTCCTCACTTAATTAAACGCATCAAATTCATCCTCCAGCACCTCTCCCACACTTCTGGCAGGTGATGAGCGAGCGATGGGTGCTCTGGCAGTATGGGTGTCTTACTCCCCAGATACTTTTCATGTGTTGCTAAGTTCTAAGTTTTGGTATATCTATCAAGTAACATATTAAAGATGCTTCCAATGCTCTCTTCCCATGTCATGCTCTGTCCTCTCAGCCGTGCCATTACCTAGCATCCTCTCTTCTCTCTCGTTCGAATCCATCACTTTTCACTGTCTTTCAATGCACCTTGGTCATCTTTCTCCAGCTGTACGCCATGTTTTATCACTCCATCACAGCCATCACCGTCTTTCATAACGCCTGGTTCAGCCGTCCTGAACCACCCCATCAACGCCCTCTACCACCAGCCACTGCCCTTCGCCTCCCACGCCACGCTCGCTGCCTGAGTCTCCCACTCCCTCTAATAACTGAGTAATTAGACATCATCTCCTGCTTATGTTGGAGGTAGTAATTAATTTTCAGCGAATTTCGAAACATGTGTAAGGTGTGACTTCCAAATGTAGAAAGGCTAATGCAATTAATGCAATAAACAAATTGTTCGTTACTATTACACAATTAGAATTTAATATCCCGCACTGAATATGAAGCGACGCGTAATTATTCAGCTATAATGGTTGACCCAACATCAGCCTGCATCATTTCTATCTGACCTGTGTCATTCACTACACTCCCTCTAAGTCTACAGCCTGCATCTCACTGCTCACTCACTCCTCGTCTCTTTACTGCCTGTCAACAATCTCAACTTATATAGGTATTTCTACCACCTTTCCTAATTACCCACTACTCTACCCTCGCTCGGTGCACCTCTTCCC
>NC_059291.1:30708727-30721227 GCF_017591435.1 Portunus trituberculatus
AATTTCGAAAACTGCAGCGTTCTCTTCATACAATCCCGAGAGATAAGGGCACTTTTTTATACTACATTGCTTCTATTTTCAGGCACTCTGTTATGCTAAATTACGTATATCTTAAAGCTACTAGTTCTATCAACTCTTGTATACTGCCTACACGTGTGCTTTGTTGCGTTATCAAGTAGTTAAGGAAAATCTCAAGAATCAGTGTTTATTATTCCTTGTAATAATATTTATTATAATAGGGCACAGCCAAGCACTGCTTTAGGTTTTATTGCTTTTATCTTTCAATGAGGAGGATCAAGACATCATAAAATCTTGGCTTTTCTCTCGGGTATGTGTGTATCTGTTAATATATTTCTTCCATACATTGTTGCTGCAGCTTGACCAGTGTGTGATGTAGTGAAGTGTGCTTGTGTCCTTGATTTAGTTAAGTTATTCGGATATTCTCGGACTAGTGTTCATTGTAATGATACGATATCCCAGGAAGAAATTCGCGTTATTTGAAGTAAGAGATCAAGTCATTCTAAATTGAAAGAATTTTATGGTTAAATGTTCTGAACACCATTGATCAGAATTTACAGGATATGTAAATATGAACCGTGGGCAGAAGTGGTGCATGGTCGTTGCCATATGTTTATAAATTACGACTTAAGACTTTCAGAAACTAACATATAATGAAATTCAAGAACGCGTGGTGCATTGCTATAGCAAATAATAGAGCATGGCAAACTTATGCGGCAAGAGTGATCAGCTGAACGTTACGGTACTGTCAGAGGGCCGTCACTTTTATCATAAAGCCCCAATACAAATATACAATAGAACATTTTATCACAGTGTTTCTATCCTTTTTCTTTTAGTATCCTTATGAGTAAAAAGAGCACATAAATGGTATTTTTCTGGCCATCATGATACATTAATTTCGGTTTGCATTAAAAGAGATGTTGATGTCATTACCAATTTATTCTGAAAGTTTGTAATTTCCTACAGTGAATATGATTTCCCACTACACGCAGCATCTCCACAAGAGGCGCACACCAAAATCAATGGAAATGCAAAACAAACACCTTGTTAATTACAGTGCACGAAACGAAAATTCAAAATCTGTTTTCAAATATCCGATTCATTTCCGGTGATAGGTTTTTAAGGTAATTTTTTTACCTGACAATGATCAATACTCAAGTTTTATCACATTCTTGGGGCACATTCACGTCAGCCAATGGAACACTAAGATGGCGAGGGCAGGTAAGTATAATGAATAGTGTCACATCACAATGACGAGGTTCGCAAACTGTGTTAAACAGAATAATCGGAGAAAACCCAGCTTCACTGTCCTCTGTTTTGTGTGGCACGTGTACGCACACAACACAATCCAGGCTACAAGCTTTTAAAGAGAACCATCTCAATAACTTTTCAGTACCACGTCACGTACCACAAGCCACGGGTTTTAAGAGCACCATATCGGTCACCTCTAAACCTTCCCAATGTGAAGTGGACGTGCCCACGCCACTACATCAACTCTTCCCCTCTCAGTCTGCCAAGCTTCTTTACGGCATTTTATTCCTTGAAGGGGGATAGAGTGTAGGGAGACAGGGGAGCAGGGAGAGTCACCTGCTTAAATCTAACGCTCAGCAGACGCGTGCCGTAATATTGTCTGGGAGAATGGCTGGCTAAAAATGTAATTCACGAGGGAGGCAGAGGCGGAGGACAATGCCGCCTCGTGAAGGATGGTGAAAGCGGCGCCGACCAGCCATGGGTATTCACGCCTCGGCTCAACCCTGCAGTGGGATGGGAGGGTCACCACTGCACCCGTCGCGTCACTGACTCACGCACGCCACTCACTAAGTATACATACATGCATTTCAGTTTGGGGTGAAAAACGTGGTCCTCTGATTCAAATGTAAGAAAAAAAGAATGATGTACGGGAGGTTGTGATGTTTTTTTTTTTTATGTTATGGCCTATTGCATCTATAGGCACACTTGAAGAGCATATGTGGGATGCGCTGTTAATCTTCCGCCCAATAGTGGCACAGGCAATTTTATCCATTGTGGTACCCAAATTAGAGCCAATATCACCACCCAAGCGCATGTTTAATGTAACCAAAAACAACCTGGGTATCATGGTGACATGTAGGTAACTTTAAACCACTCGACAACAGCATAGTTTCAAAGCGGTATGTGGTGGGATTCGATCCCACGCTAACCACCTTATCCACTACGCCACCGCCTCCCACAACTACACTTTGAGAGGAGTTGAATAAGAGAGGGAGTTAGAAATTGCAGTCTTATTGAAAAGTAAACAGAGCACATGCATACATATTGTACATATCATCGGAAAAAACATAAAAATAACATATACTTTTATGCACCAGAATACGATTATTCCACAGCGTTCTTCTCATCACCGTGAAGACACCACAACACAACACAGCACCACAAAACACAGTAGGAATCTACAGCGCCATTTTGAACACCTACAGGAACCCTCAATCAATATTCAACAAGCAAGTGAAGGAAAAGTAATTCATTACCTTTCACAGACCTTAATCACACCTGCCGCCGCCGCCTGCTACTCACTCACCTGAAAGATAGACACAAATATATTTACTGAATCAACACAACTTGCACACTGCACTCTGCCATCACACAACGTGACGACAACACTGGACACCTTATGTTTCAATATAACAATGATAACAATAAAAATAATGATAATAGTAACAAAAATAAACAAATAAATAATAATAAAAATAAAAATAATAATAATAATAATAATAATAATAATAATAATAATAATAATAATAATAGTAATAATAATAATAATAATAATAATGATAATAATAATATTAATAATAATAATAATAATAATAATAATAATAATAATAATAATAATAATAATAATAATAATAATAATAATAATAATAATAATAATAATAATAATAATAATAATAATAATAATAATAATAATAATAATAATAATAATAATAATAATAATAATAATAATAATAATATTATTATTATTAACAACAAAAAAATCTAAATAATAAAAATAATAATGACAATAATAACAATAATAATAATAATAATAATAATAATAATAATAATAATAATAATAATAATCACCATCATCATCACAATCATAAAAGTAATAATGATAACAATAACAATAATAATCATAATCATAAAAATTATAAACAATAACAAAAATAATAAGACAACAACGAAAACAAGAATAAAAAAAGAACGAGAAGAAAACAACGATGATATGACGATGATGATGATGATGATGATGATGATGATGATGATGATGTATGTACTGCATTACTATCTTGCTCGTTTACAGTGGTGTCCTTTTTTTACATTCACAAAACACACACACACACACACACACACACACACACACACACACACACACACACACACTGCTTCATTACTTCATTACAAGAGAACAAACACAGGTAAAATGAAACACAACTCTTAGGCTGGCGGAGCGATGGGCGGGGACTGCCTAGCCCCGCAGTGCAGCTTGAGTGAAGGAAGAAAATAACGTGAAGGACTCGAGAAGGAAGATAATTACAGAAGACAAAGGCAAGAAACAAAGGCGAAAACTTTAACGTAAATACGCCCAGAGGTAGCACAGAAAGTACATACGAGTATGATTTTTCTTACAAGTCAAGTCTCTCAGCTTTTGTTTCATGACTGCCTACGAGTTAGACGTGCCAGCGTTGAGATCTTCAGTGACACAGGTGAAGGTAAGGAGAAATGTTGCTTTGGATGAAATTCTGTGTTTGATGGCTCCCCAAGAAGGGAAAGGGAAGAGCGGACCCAACACTTCTACACATACAAGGCTTACAAAAAGTTATATCCCTCCCCAAGTCTATTCCAGAATAAAAATCACTACAGTATTCTCTTTGTTTCTATTTCTGGCACAAAATCATGCTTCAACTTTATTTCACTGCAATATGTACTGAAAAAAGTTTTGTTTTCTTCGTACAGCGCAGTATTTTGATTAAGAATTAATAATGCATACCATGCAGCAATTTTTTTTTTCATCTAAATAGCTACGTATGAAATATTAAAGAAAAAAAATCCACTACTCTGGGTGGCACTCGTCTGGTGTAGGTGTTTCGTTTGACCTTGCTTTGGTGAAATGTTGTGCTTTTGAGGTAGATGGTCACACCTGACACTGGTTCAACCCATGTTAGTGGCGAGGGTCAGTAAATGGACAGGTATCCAGGTGTACAAGTGTGACAGATAACTGGTAAGTCCTGGACAATGTGGCCAATCTGTGTCTCTGCATCACGACTGAGAAACTTGAGACACTTGAAAAAAAAAAAAAAAAAAAACGCCGCCATGGGTCTCCAACCACACGGATTTGAATCCTGTCTAAGGTCCGAGTGTAGGTTGGGCTTCCTCACTCAGGGTAATGGTTTCCTAGCGGGTGGGCTTTGAAATAGGAGGTACCCTAAAGAAGTATCCCCTTTAGCTAATAAATTACCGTGAAAAGCCCACATGGTATAAATGAAAAAAAAAAAAAACACGTAATGGAGGCAAAAAAACAAACAAACAAAAAATCAACGTCTTACATAACATGACACTCGTCCGCTCTTAGTGAAGCTTTCCCTCCACAGCAGGGCACGTCACTATCACGCCACGCCAAAAACCACTTGGAATACAAAATGTATCTTCACCCACACGTCTTCATTACAAACTTGATGAAGGAAGGAAGCGTTTGGGTCCACACACACAGTAATATGATGCTTATCAGTTCACTCACCCACTCTTTCAGCCACTGTGCCACATTCATCACTAACCATGCAGTCAATGCCTTGCACACACAGCCATTACCTTAACCATCTATCGACCCATCCTCATCTCATCCACCTCCATTAATGTGTGTGTGTGTGTGTGTGTGTGTGTGTGTGTGTGTGTGTGTGTGTGTGTGTGTGTGTGTGTGTGTGTGTGTGTGTGTGTGTGTGTGTGTGTGTGTGTGTGTGTGTGTGTGTGTGTGTGTGTGTGTGTGTGTGTGTGTGTGTGTGTGTGTGTGTGTGTGTGTGTGTGTGTGTGTGTGTGTGTGTGTGTGTGTGTGTGTGTGTGTGTGTGTGTGTGTGTGTGTGTGTGAGGAAGTGTTTAATAAAATATGTCGATAGAAAATACAAGGTTACTGAACTTATGAGCCCTTAAGAACAAAAAAATAAGGGAAGCTGCAACAAATCGTTAGCTAAGTTTACACATGACATTTACTGTACGAAACACACCTATATGCACATACCGATCTATAAATCTGTCTAATTTTGTGCTGAAACATTCATTGATTCATCCAGCACTATATTTAAAAACCAAATCCTTTCTATCTATTTTTTTCATCTAACTTTTCGTATTTAATTCCATCCTACATTCCCTTCGTTCTTCATTCATTGATTTTCTCACTCACTCACTCTCATTTCCTCACTCTGAAGAAAAAGAAGAAGAAGAAGAAGAAAAGAAGAAAAGAACAACAACAACAACAACAACAACAACAAATAAAGTAAGAGAGAGAGAGAGAGAGAGAGAGAGAGAGAGAGAGAGAGAGAGAGAGAGAGAGAGAGAGAGAGAGAGAGAGAGAGAATATAAAAAAAATATAGACAGATGGAAAAATGGTCATAAATAAGAGGAGGAAGCGGAGATGAATGGACACCACATAAAAATTGAAAAAAAAAAACAAATGCGAAAGGAGAAATAAAATACTATACAGGAAGAGAAGAGCAGGAGGAAGGGGCGGAGGAGGAGGAGGAGGAAGCACGCAGTTGACAGGAGAGTGAACACACGTCGCCACACAAGGACCGGCCATAACTTATCCTAATTGGCGTCGCCTGGCCTGGTTCAAGCTACATTATGCTGCGCCTTGTCACTCCCCGGTGCTCCATTCTGTCACTGCAGGGGGGCGGGTGGTCAGAGGTTTGTCAGGGCAGTGGGGAGAGAGGTGTGTCAAGGTCGTGTAGAGGCTCAGGGGATAAGAAGGAAAGGCCAAAAGGTTAACTAGCGTTCCTGAATATGTGGGCAGTAACCGTCCCTGCATGTCTGTGCAATAAGTCATGGTTTTCTTGTTTGTTAACGCAAGTTATGATTCGCATTGTGATAAGGTTTGCCGTACAGGGGATTATGGGAGCTTTATTTCCCTTATCGCAGTTTTCTTTATAGTTTCTCCATAAGTTCGTGGTTTGTGTATAAAAGTAATGCTTCAGATTTTTTTTAGTATTTAAGAATTTACATGTTTACCTGTCGATTGCAGGATTTAAGTAATGTAGTTCTAAATGTATGCACTTGCGCTTTCGTCAATGTTTAGTAAGTCTTAGAAAAAATATAATACAGTACAGATACATCAGCAATGGTCAATAAAATATATAGCAAGACACAAAAGACAAGGGCTCATGTCAGACTATGACCGGCGCCTCTGACAAGACCTCACTGTCTTTCTATCTGATTGGAAAGGTAGGAGGGGAAGTCACAACACACTACCCCCTGGTGGTCAAGTGAATAGAGTGCAATGGCAGAGCCTCTCTTAGTGCGGGCTTTACATTGTTACCTTAATGGTATACACTTCTTTCACTTGTAAGTTTTGAAGACTCATTATACTGAGGGCATTGTACTGCACCCACCGGTCATGAACAGAGTCTGAGCGAGGCATCTCAAACTGTACTCATGTCAATCGATCAACATTCTCCACTCTCACACACTCACCTTAGAATAAATTACCCTCCAGACACATTCCCTGTAAAACATCTGCTCTCTGGATAATTCTGATGGCACTGATTCACGCTAACGAAACCCTGACCAAAGCCACTGTTGTTCATGTCTTATATCGCGCAAGTGGTTAGATGCTAATGAAATAATAAAGGCAATGTTGTTGTTTTTTTCAGGAAAGAGGAAAGTTTCGGCATGGAGAGAATGTCCAATTGGGAATACTGGGGAGGGGAATCATTCGGAGGGGAAAAGATCCAGAGGGAAAAATGTGCTGCCCTCGCTGTTTTCAACCCTTAGATGGTAAAGTGCTTCAACAAAAAGACGGTAAAAAAAGAAACACAATACGATATGCTACATCAAAAAGAAACCAAAAAATCTTGTTGAGGAAAAAGTTTATTCCAAAAGCAAGTAAATTTCGACCAAACTCGTCTCAGGCATAGTCAAGGTTTTGAGTTAATAAGTAAAAAGCACCACAAAATTCTGAGTCAGGGATGAAGAAATATGCACAAAGAGAAATAAAAATCACTGGGGTCCTGAGGCGGGAGAGAAGTGGAGCAATACTACACACAAAGCTTTTCATTTTTCAAATTAACGTAAAACTATGCGTAACTATTTATTCCTATGCGAGATACCTGCGAGAGATTTCCGAGTATATTTAGGAATAATGTGCTATGAACAGTAACAAAATAACTTCTCATGTTAAAAATAAACTCAAACACCAGATAGGAAAAGACACTGATAGATAAGATAATGAAGTATAAGAATAAATATAAGTGAAATAAAGAACATTGAGAAGAAGAAAAATTATCATACAGGGCTCGAGACACAGAGGAAGACAGCACGAGAAAAATTAATACAGATATGAAGACAGAGACACACCAATACCGTCCTTCTTTTACTTCGATGCATTAGCAGCTCACGGGCTGGCAGGGAAAGCGAATTTTGTGTTCGATAAATGTGCCAACGCTTACTAAACCGTCTGATGAAGTAATGCTGGGAGACAAAATACCACAAGGTTGGTTTCACTCCCGTACAGGTACAATGAGGCACACACCAACATACGTACACACACACACACACACACACACACACACACACACACACACACACACACACACACACACACACACACACACACACACACACACACACACACACACACACACACACACACACACACACACACACACACATTCATTTTCTTTCCATATTTGGCAAACAACAATGACAACTTTCCTCATATCCATTTTTTAGTAATCAACTTGAATGCTTTCCCCCTGACTGACTCTCTCTCTCTCTCTCTCTCTCTCTCTCTCTCTCTCTCTCTCGTCTTTTCCTCAAGTCCCTGCATCCTAATGGCTTCACTTTAATTTCTTCCGACAATTTATCTACGCTGGTCGTGTCCTTCAATGGTCCTGCCACGCTGCCTTCCCCATGAGACCCCCACCACCACCACCACCACCACCACCACCACCACCGAAGCCTCTCATGGTCTTCGCCCTTCATGAACTCCCAGAAGCAGCACTCCCAGATTATAATACATTCACATCAATTTGACGGATAAGTACCGCCCCACTGCAAGTTGCACCCACCAATGATATGTATCGCCGCAGGCAGTCACCAATCACGCCCAAGGGGAGCAAGCAGGAGGCGGAGTTTGTCAATTAATTTACTAATGATATGTGAATAGAAGAAGTCGCGGGAGGAGCTTATCCATCAGACTATGTATAGCTTGCTTCACCTGACAGCCTCCCTGGCATCTTCATAGGACAAGTTTGCGTCCCTCCTGAGCCTCCTCCTTATCTCCCTCTCTTCCCCTCCCTTCCTTCCCTTCCCACCTCGAAGACTCCACAGGAACGAGCAGGACGAGCCTCACCGCCTCCTTCATTAATTACAAACTAATCTTGAGGGAAAAAATTAAACTCGGGATTGGCTGTCTCTCCGCGGAATATCTTGTCCGTCACCCTGATGAATGACACTCTGGCAAACACACACACACACACACACACACACACACACACACACACACACACACACACACACACACACTGCTGAACAGGGAAAGCGGGACAGTGTTTTTGTGGCGCTGACAAAACAGAGTTGCCGTTTGGACGTGAGTGACACTAATGATGTGGCTCGGGTACGCACGAGACAGCATGAGTTGAGACGAAAAGAGATCAGACCAGACCTAGACTGCTAGCTTTTCTTCGCCTTCGTCTTTCTAAACTCCTGCTCGCAATAAGATATTATGTCTTCGCTTTGCGTGTTGTGACTGAATACGCCAAGAAGTGAAAGAACTATATATGAAAGCACCAAGTAAAAAGGAGATAACGCAGTGCTTCAATGGGAAACATGAAGGGCAGAAGGAATCATATACAATGAGAATCCTTAGCAGGGTAGAAACAGAGAGAAGCGAAAAGCTGAAGGAATTATATTATGGATACCATTAGTGATAACATTATTTTTGGCATTACTGCTATCACTATTACCACTGACAGCAGCAGCTGCAGCATAAGAAAGAGAAACAGCAACAGTGGGAGTAGTAACAAGGGTAGTAATGACAGTAGCAGTTGTTAGTAATATCAGTAGTAGTAATACGAGGAGGAAGAGGAGGAGGAGGAGGAGGAGGAGGAGGAGGAGGAGGAGGAGGAGGAGGAGGAGGAGGAGGAGGAGGAGGAGGAGGAGGAGGAGGAGGAGGAGGAAAAAGAACAATAACAACAAAAAAAACTACTACATTATGACTAATATTAGAATCATTATCATTATGAAGGCCGCAAAGAATCAGACTTTCATTGTGTGCATTGTGATGCTTAAAAATACACTCCACTACATTTGCCAACAAAAGCCCGACCCTTTAGCGGCACGAAAAAAAAGATTGGTGATCACCAGCGAGCAAGAACACGTGAATTTTCTGATGGAGCTCAGTCCCCACTTTGTCATAACCATTTTGCAACATTCATTTTCCTTTTTTACACACTTTGTAGATTGTCTGTCGTGTGTGTGTGTGTGTGTGTGTGTGTGTGTGTGTGTGTGTGTGTGTGTGTGTGTGTGTGTGTGTGTGTGTGTGTGTGTGTGTGTGTGTGTGTGTGTGTTTGCATTCGCACACCCGTGCAGTAACGCAGCAGCATGCAGCACTATTAAAAATGAACAATTGCTGGGAGTTCTTGGACACGTATTGTTCATTTAATGAAAAAATAACATCAGCTTGAATAACATTTATGCAATTAAAACTTGTTTCAATTCATGAGGTACAAATTTACCTCTAAACTTTAGTAGTAGTAGTTGTAGTTGTAGTTGTAGTTGTAGTAGTAGTTGTAGTGGTAGTGGTGATGGTGGTGGTGGTGGTGGTACTAGTAGTATTAGCAGTAGCAGTAGTAGTAGTAGTGGTGGTGGTGGTGGTGGTGGTGGTGGTGGTGGTGGTGGTGGTGGTGGTGGTGGTGGTGGTGGTGGTGGTGGTGGTGGTGGTGGTGGTGGTGGTAGTAGCAGTAGCAGTAGCAGTAGTAGAAATAGTAGAAGGGGTTGCAGCAGCGGTAACTCTAATACTTATAGTGGTAACAGTAACTGTACTACCATCACAACTGCTATTGTTGTTGTACTCTGTTCATAATTCTGATCGTGTGTCGTCTCCTGCACTGCTGGCGTTCCCTGTGGACACTTGGTAGTGAAGAAATCGACGTTTTCACTGCGCTGATAGTGAGTGAAAACGCAAATCGCACGAACATTGAGAGACTGGACTGGAGTAGGAGGTTAGGGGCGAGACGGATACAAATCATTCATATTTTTACAAGGCTTTCACTCTGCTGAGCAATTTTAAGCAAGAGAGAGGAAAGGCACTGCCCGAGGCTCGGCTCTTCGCTCCATGTTTCATATTGTTCAAGTCTGGCAAATATATTTGGAGGGGAGAATTATTCACCGTCAGCCTCCCGTCACGTCAGTGTTCCTACGATCGTTTATACTCTTGTAATATGTTCTGTCCAGCTTGACATGCTCAGCGTGATTGTGTTTGGCGTCAACATGGAGCTGGAGAAGGTTTACTGGGACAGTGTGTCAACAAAGGCTCGTATTTACCATTATATGCACTAAAGGCTGTGACAGAAGGTGTTATGTGTGCTGAGGATGATAATGAGAACACAACGATGGATGTATCCGACACAGTCCTGTCGGCGGTGAAGAAGTAAATTTGCTCGCTGTCGATCTGCTGATTCTATCGATCTGAGTTCGAATCCTGTCTACAGCAGGTGACAGTCAGCGGCCTCGGCTTTCCATCAGCATCAAGATGACCGGCAAAGTAGAGCTATAAAGATAGTATAATTTATGCAGCAATCCTGTGTCCAGCATAGCGAAATATATACCGCGCTAGTCTTACAGCGTTCCTTGGCGTCGGCCAGCCCTGCTTTACCCTAATACATTCAAACTTCCTGTTCTTTCGGGCGAAGACTGACAGATACAGATACGCAAAATGAATATACGAAAGTGATAAAAAGAAAATAGCTAAGGAAGGCAAGAGAAAGACGGCGATGTATCATAAATTAGCCTGGCCACGGCGGTGCGCGGCGAGTCGGCAAGTTTGGGCAGAAAGATAACTTGTCTCATTACCATACAGATTGAACAGGCTGGTTACGCCGACTCCACTTCCCAACGCTGCACTGCACAGCCACCCACACCCGCGCCACACCCACACGCCACACAATACACACTGGGCCTGCCACCCACAATGTCGACCATCACCACATTCCACACCCATGACCAGCATATTCATTTCGCCATCATCACCATTCCTGTTCCATCTGAGCTGCTCTACGAGTCTCCAAGGATCACCACACCTGTACACTCACTACAAAGTATGAAAATGCGATTGTAAACAAGACAATGGCGAGATGAGCAAGATAAGCGGATGCGCCAAATAAAGTTGCTGCAGATGTTATACAGATTTCTTTCTTGTCTCTGTGTATTCGTCCAGGACATCGACAAGCTACTCGTACATGTAAATATTGCCTCACCACTACCCAGCCGGCGTTAGTACAGACGAATGGGACAGTGTCATACCAGAAGTACTCGTGTAAAGGTACCTGTATTCTGAAAAAAAATCCTGCCAATACATTTTCAAAAGTTTGTCAATCAATACTCGAGGCAATGCAAGCGGACAGCAGTTTGGTAAGTTGATAAGATACAAGTGTACTGCTATAATATTCGTTTTCCTTGCATCTTTTGCATTTTACATTTACGTTTATTTATGATTTTTGTTCTATTTTCATCTTCTACTCTTTGTTTTCCACAGATTGTATAGGTGCTGTGTTTGAGTCATCACCATCACTGCAGTTACCTCCTCAACCACCACCACCACCGATGTTACTACTACTACTACTACTACTACTACTACTACTACTACTACTACTACTACTACTACTACTACTACTACTACTACTACTACTACTACTACTACCGTTATTACTGCTACTTATGTTACTACTACTCTCATAATAATAAAAGTAATAATGATAATGATAATAATAACATCAACACCAATAACAATAATAACAATAATAACAATAACAATAATAACAATAACAATAACACAAAAATAACAACAATATTAGCAACAGCAATGATAACACTAAATAATCACAGTAACACCATCACCTAAACAGACACTACAATGCTCACACAGCACCGGCCTTCGTCTCCCACTCCCACCCTTCCTCCTTCCCTTCTCAAGCCCCTCCATTCATTCCCCGCTCGTTTGCTTCTGGCCGTCATACATTTCCTTGAACTCAGCAGTCAAC
>NC_059291.1:30723727-30738727 GCF_017591435.1 Portunus trituberculatus
TTCTGACTCAGCTGAGTGTACTTTCTGACGGCCACTCATTTACCCTTACTCCCAGAAATGCGATTACGGCCGCAGTGGCTAGTGCTGCGGCGGTTGGAGCTGATGTGTCTCCTGACACACAGGCGCTGGGAACTGTCCTTAGGAGACGGAAAGTGGATGACACACTGATTTTGGGACTGGCTGTGTATGTGTGTGTGTGTGTGTGTGTGTGTGTGTGTGTGTGTGTGTGTGTGTGTGTGTGTGTGTGTGTGTGTGTGTGTGTGTGTTTTAGAGGGGAGACAGGGACAAGGACGGGAGATGACTAATGTGGCGTTAAAGTTTTGTGGTGCTTAAAACCGGACGTTGATGACCTGCCAACAACACTAAGCCTCTGCTCACACCATATGGCGAGTTATAAAATAAATTTTGGTTACAAACAAGAGAAAACATGATATTTTGTGAAAGGGAAGGTAAAAAACAGGAGCATTTCTATGGTTGGTGCATCTATAAGAAGGGAAAACTCACTCACTCACTCACTCTCTCTCTCTCTCTCTCTCTCTCTCTCTCTCTCTCTCCAGAGGCATTTATGGGAAGGTAAATTGAATTAGGCCGCCATGGATTACTTCCTCCGGGATGCTAGGACGAAAACTGTCAACTTTATGAGAAGCCTTTAATGGATGTTGCTGTTTTTGCTTGAATAACGAGGCTCCGTAGACGGTGTGGAACGAGGCCGCGCATACGTTCATTCCCGGTGATGAATAGCAATCGTGACTTTCCGGCCGTTCAGAAATATAACCGATGGCACGAAAAGTTGTGTTATTAAAAGGGTAACTGTGAAATTCGTTCCCTTTTTGGCTGGGTGACGTTCAATAACAACTATTCACGCCATTCATAACTCATTATCCAGACTGGTCCTGCGTCCCCTGACAGCACACCCGCGAGAGCCGCCAGACAGCGCACTCTGTCCCTGGCGTCATTAATAATAATCTCGACCAGTAAAATTCAATTCCCGTTTCATAATATTACTTAGCTAATGAGTATGGCGCCAGAAATATCTGCCAGGAGAATACTCTATTTATTCAGATTTTCTGCGATTAACAGAGAGACTGAGGCTGCATCGCCCAATTAGCAGCATACTTTTTAGACAGAACAGGCGTCACAGCCACACACACGCACATCGGGCTCTGCTGGGCTGTCAGAGAGCAAGAGGGTGAGCGGCGATGTGTCATGTTTGGTGATAAATTAATGATAAGGTTAAAGTTCACCGAATGAACTTTGATTATAAGTACTATAACCTCTCAGATAAAAACATTTATCCAGATGTCTATTAAAAAAAGTCCAGATGTATATTAAAAAAAAAAAAGTAAAGGAAGCAATAATACATGATTTTTTTTTTCCAACTTTCTAAAATATTAATTACTCTAATGGGCGAATATCAAGACGCCTGCATGCAAAACTAAGCTGGCTCACATGAATCGCTTTCCAATATATTTTCTTTTCTTTTGAAAGGTTTCGGAGGAAGAAAGGATATTTTCTGTCATTTTCTTTGAATCTGGTCAGTCTTCTTCATGAACACGCCACTCCTTGTCACATGCCGTGGTGCACATCGGATATCCCATAATGCATTCACTGCCATATACGTGACACTTCACCCCATCACATACCCCAGCACACACCACAAACCCCGGTGGCATAGTGGATAAGGTGGTGAGCGTGGGATCGGGCAGACGTCCACGCGTAGGTTCGAATCCCACCACGTACAGCCTTAAAACACTGCCATTTGTCGAGTGGTTCAAAGTTACCTACATATCACCGTGATACCCAGGTTCTAGGTGGTTACGCTCGAGATGAGCTTGGGCGGTGATATGTGCCCTAATATGGGTACCACTATAAATAAAATTGCCTGCGCCACTAATGGGCGGAAGCTGAACAGCGCTTCCCATACACTCTTCAAGTGTGCCTACAGGCGCTATAGGCCTTACCGTAAAAAAAAAAAAAAAAAAACACTGCTCATCACACACCCTGTATACTTCACATCACACTTCAACGCATCACCACACACACACTGTTTTGTACTCCAAGATTCCTACGTAAGATTTGCAAAAGGAATTATTTAAAACACGGCAAAGATACCAAATGGACTGCCACGATGTCTCAGACGCAGCACTGACTCTTTTATCCCCCGTGTTCTTGTCTCCGTGTTCTTGTCTGCGTGGATCACCCTCACGACGGCGGAGGGGGTCGTGACAAGGACGCGGGATTGGTGGAGGCCGACAAACAGCAGCATGGGAGGGGCGGGATGGGGGAACATGGTGGGATGGATTCTGGGCGTGGAGATGCACACTGTATTCTCCCGCATCTTTTTCTCCTGACAAGCGTAAATTTGGGGACGAGTGAATGTTCTCGACAAGAAGGTTTATCTCAACTTCAGGGTGGACAGAGAGCCACTCGTGGAATTTATATGACTTTTATGCTTCCTAAACTTTCAAACGTGGATGTGAGACTTGCTGAGCACGGCTGTTGAGTTACTGCTGCAGCTTCCTCCCCCCCTCCCTCTCATCGCCACTCATTCTCTCTCCCTCCACCCTACCCTCTTCTTCCTCTCGCCGTCCACCAGCATCCAGCGCTGTACAAAAAGCCAATCCTGCGGCAAGGAAGTGACGTCGTGTTCCTGAGGGTCACACATCCTCTTATCCTTCGAGCTTGATGTTATTTCTGTCGCCTTGAAATTTACGATCACACGTGAAACAGATATTTTTCAACGTTGACAGAATTATACACAGAACTCCGCCTCCACTCCGTTTGTCTTGCTCTACCCCGCGTGCCTGACGTCCATGCAAGGATTTCTCTTCACATCGCGACGCTGTGACGGTGTCTTGCCCTGCCGTGGAGCGACGGGAGGGATGTCGAGATGTCTGGTCTGGAGTACATCACGTGCCGGAGGAAGGGAGAGAGGGAGGGAGGAAGAGGAGGGAAGATACAAAGCCAAGAGGAAGGAATGGAGAGAGAATTCTCGTGTCGCTTTTGAAACTCGATTTGAGGAAGACATAAGCATCTAACACACACACACACACACACACACACACACACACACACACACACACACACACACACACACACACACACACACACACACACACACACACACACAGTACCAGTAGCTTAACTTCGATCTTATTCTATCTCTCCTTTTTTCACATTTCTTGCTTCCCGATCTCTCTTATCATTTAAACTTTTTCGTCTTTTTATTACTACTCCGGTAATACTACTTCTACATCTTCGTGTCATCTCTTTCCCTATTCATATTTTATTTTGTCTTTGATGTCCATGTCGTTTTCCTGTCTTAATCTCTGTTTCTTTATTTTTCTTTCACTTTCGGCTTTTACAATATCTGGCGTCTCAATCTTTTCATTTATTTATTTATGTACGTTTTATTTTCGAAAGATTACCAAGTTTCCATTGTTGCAAGTTTACTTTAATCTAATTTTTGTTTTTCATGTTTTCTCTCTCTCTCTCTCTCTCTCTCTCTCTCTCTCTCTGCTACCTTTTTCCTGCACTGTCTCCCCAGCTTGTCTCTCCCCTCTGTCTCCCTCAGTTCACCGCAATATCTACCTCCATCCTTTCTCATTACACATCACTCTCTGTGCCTTCACTCGCCCTCCTGGCCCACGTCCCAGAGGCAACAAGCCCCCCTGTCCCCTGCCATCATAGCCTCCCCACCAGCCAGCCAGCCGCCCTTCCGCCCCAGGCCAGGAAGGGGTGGGGCGAGGGATAATGAGTCGTATATCACAAGTATTCATTTTAATCAACACTCTTCCGCCACGCATGACTGCACAATATGTTCAATAAAAATGCAAATAGCGTTTCCCCGGCAATTCTGGGCCCGGTGAGGAGCTTATTATGGCGGGAGTGGGGACCTGCGCAGCGCCGGTCATGTTCCTCTCGTGAATGATTCCAGTCTGCTGAGTCGAATAGATCATCGCACTCTGATATTTGCAGCTTGCTGAGCTAAGGTCACAATGGAACATTAATTAAAATTTGTCCAAACTCGTAAAATAATTCGAGAAAATGAGCGCCCCTGAGAGAGAGAGAGAGAGAGAGAGAGAGAGAGAGAGAGAGAGAGAGAGAGAGAGAGAGAGAGAGAGAGAGAGAGAGAGAGAGAGAGAGAGAGAGAGAGAGAGAGAGAGAGAGAGAGAGAGAGAGAGAGAGAGAGAGAGAGAGAGAGAGAGAGAGAGAGAGAGAGAGAGAGAGAGAGAGAGAGAGAGAGAGAGAGAGAGAGAGAGAGAGAGAGAGAGAGAGAGAGAGAGAGAGAGAGAGAGAGAGAGAGAGAGAGAGAGATGGGGGCCGCCGTGGTACAGTGGATCCGTGCGTGCTTTGGGATCCGAGGGGTCTCCAAGCGCACGGTCTGAGTGTAGGTTGGGCTTCCTCACTCGGGGCAACGGTTTCCTAGCGGGTGGGCTTTGAAATAGGACGTACCCTTAATAAGTATCCCCTTTAGCCCATAAATTCCCGTGAAAAGCCCACATGGTATAAAAAAAAAAAAAAGAGAGAGAGAGAGAGAAACATTCAAACATCTAAATCATGTTTTCTTGGATTGACTGAAAACTGTACTGAACCCAAAGAAACCATTACCAAGCACGGCAAGTGAGCACTGAGGCCGCGCCACGACCTGCCGCTCGACACGCCAGGAGAGAGCCAAGGAAGTTGTTAACAAACGTCTCACTCAGTCTCGGTGCTCGTCATATTCTATACAACATCCGTATTTCATCAAATCGATTGAGATCCTAAACATGGAAGGGTAACTAAGGGAAAACAGCATGAATGATCAGGCCCGCCACTTTCTTCACTTCGGGCTGACCGAAAGCATACAAGCAGCGTAAAAGGAAAGATAAAAGCGTGGCCTTCAAAGGCAATGCTCTTACCTAGGAAAACTTTAATTTGTATGCTTTCAGATTTCTCTCTTACTATTTTGTCTTCCACGAAAATCAGGGGAACATTTTCCTAAGACAGCACACTCACCATTCTATTTTGTGTTTGAATGGAAAGCAATACGCAGAATTATGGCTTTTATCGTACGTTTCTGTGAGGACGAGAATGAGAAAAAAAATATCATGCAGTTAAACCACGGTTAACATGAATTACACAAATGCTAGTAATGTTGAAAATTGTGTCATCAAATGTAAAGTTTTGAGTAAACAAGTAAAAGCCTGTCCTGAGTGCAACAGGGATTGAAGGAAGCAGCGCCACCTGGACGAAAGGCGATGAAAGACTTGGAAGAAAAGTTGAAACATGTTATTGGCAAGACGTCAGGTCACGAGAAGAGATAAAGTTGTACAGATTCTGACACTTTCTTTTAATGAAAGTATTTTGTATCGAATCTGAGAATTGTTAGAAGGAGATTCTCGCCAATAAAATCTAGCCGCTGATTCATAAAACTGGAAAACTGCAACGGGTCAGTTCCCTTCCACAGCTAGATAGATAGATAGATAGATAGATAGATAGATAATAATTTATTGTTCATGTATATAATACATAAAAATTTGTTTTGTGTCTCTCCAGCTAAAAGTATCATGAACAATCAAACAGTACAATGCATAACACTCATACTATACCCAGTACACTTAATGGCCTCCCGCATACAGTCATATTGGTATATAAAAAATGGCTATCTTTCGTTCAGTGATCTAATGCTGTCTGGCACAAAGGATTTACAATATCTGGAAGTCCTACAGTTCATTGACCTTAACCAATTTACCTGATGGCAATAACTGATAGCTGCTGTTGAGAGGATGTGAAGGGTCACTGGTGATTACTTCACATCTATGGAGTGAACTTTTCTTATAAATATCAGCTAAATTTGAGCTGTTCTCTACTCCCAATTTTACACAGTTTCCAATCATCCTAGTAAGTTTTCCCTTCACCTCTGTACTACAACTACCATACCAACATGTAATTGAGAACGACAAAAAAGACTGTATAATTGCAGAATAAAATAAGTTAACAGTTCTGGTGTCAATTCTAAGTTTGCTCAGCTTCCGCATAGAGTACATCCTAGAGTTTAATTTTTATATAATGCTTCTGCGTTTTGATTAAAACAGAACTTGTTATCAATAATTGTACCAAGATACTTATACTCTGTGACTGATTCAACTAACTCTCCATTTATGTACAGAGGTGACTGAGTGACTGGTGATGTACTATAGTCTACTACCATTTCTTTTGTTTTCATAACGTTAAGCTCTAGATAATGCTCACTACACCAAGTATTAAAACGCTGTACTTCTTCCCTGTAACTACTGTCATTATTTACACACAAACTCACAAGGGCAGTGTCATCAGCATACTTAAAAAGAAGAGAATTAGTGGCCTGGCAGCGACAATCGCTAGTGTACAGTGTAAATAAAATAGGTGATAACACACATCCTTGAGGAGCTCCTGTGTTTATGATTATGACTTCTGATTTTGTATCGAGACATTTAACATATTGTGGTCTGTTTGTTAAAAATTCGTTAATCCATAAAACAATTTTTGAGTTTACGTTCATGTTAATCAATTTCTTGATCATTATGTGAGACTGGATGGTGTTAAATGCACTCGAAAAGTCCACGAAAAGTATCTTGACAAAATGTTTTGTTCTAAGCTTGTTAGGTTTATCTAGAAATTTTAGGGTATAATCTGTTAAGCACAGGGCAGCATCCTCAACACATCGATTACTAGTATATGCAAATTGATAGGGATCAATATATTGCTTAACCTGTTGACATAATAGGTTTTTAACAATTTTCTCAAAACATTTCATAATAATAGAAGTTAAAGCTATAAGTCGGTAATCATTATTAGGTAGGTGAAGATTTCTTTGAAACAGGGATTATTTCAGCTGTTTTCCAAATTACAGGTATATCACAATTATCTAATGATTGTTGGAACAATTTACACAAAATAGGAGATAATGGTTCTTTACATAACTTCAATAAACTTCCAGTGATTCGGTCTGGTTCCGCAGATTTGCCAGGTTTAATGGCTTGTAAGCTCTTAAGTACATCCTTAACGGTTACAATAGGTGAAATATTATTTACATTATACAATGAGGCTACAAGATTCGGTCGTTCATTTTCAAAATTATGTTTATCGAATCGAGCATAAAAGCTATGATGGAAGTTGCACAGAATTATAGCCTTTACTGACAATTTGGTGCACTCAAACTGGTCCTTCACTTGGCAGAGTTACGCAAAAGGAGTCGATTAAGTTAATAGTTGGTCTGCATTGTAAAATTACACTTACTACACACCCAAGGCTAGATTATCGCATTCAAGAGCATTTCCACCAAACCTTCTCCACCACGAGGGAGACATTCACCTTAAACACAAGCTCACACGCAGCAGAAATCCATAACTTGGAACCAGAAGTCATTACCAACAAGTGAAAGTGGAAATTTATTGTAACTTTTCTTAATTAACAGCAACTCAAGATGCACTTTTATTGAGGTGCTCAGGAGTCACTCGGCAGACCTGACACAACAGGACATCCCAACGACCGGGGAACTTAAAACAAAGAAATAAGAGAAGCAATGTCTATAGATTAAATATAACGGGCTTTAGAACTTTTGCCACAAGTATCCATGAAAAAAAGTAGCGAGAAAGAAGATACAACTACCTCTGAGTAAGACTAACGTGCAATGCAACATAAAGCTGGGCAACAATGAAGAATGCAGCAGCTCTTCATCATCTAGGGGATTCTCAATGGGAAATATCACGAGTAATGGTGGTACGCACGTAATGGTGCTACTCGCGCTCCTTATCTTTGTTAGAGTTCTGAGGTGCGGCATATTTCACTAATATTCATT
Source organism: Portunus trituberculatus (assembly GCF_017591435.1). NCBI lineage: Eukaryota > Metazoa > Arthropoda > Malacostraca > Decapoda > Portunidae > Portunus > Portunus trituberculatus. The sequence continues at coordinate 30,731,550 of NC_059291.1, forward strand.
GCAACTTTGCTAATCCTGAAAATGTGATGCTCCACATTCCTCACTCCTATAATAATACTGCAAGTCCTCGCGAACATGACTCTTGGTTCATCGGTGCGACACCAACACGACTATCGAGATGCGAGTTATCCCTCAAAGGAAGCAGGAAACTCCCTCTAAACAAATACTTTAATTTATACATTACTATACACACACACACACACACACACACACACACACACACACACACACACACACACACACACACACACCGCGTAGTGTAGTGGTTAGCACACTCGACTCACAGTCGAGAGGGCCAAGTTCGAGTCCCGGTAAGCGGCGAGGCAAATGGGCAAGCCTCTTAATGTGTGGCCCCTGTTCACCTAGCAGTAAATAGGTACATGATGTAACTCGAGGGGTTGTGGCCTCGCTTTCCCGGTGTGTGTTGTGTGTTGATGTGGTCTCAGTCATACCCGAAGATCGGTCTATGAGCTCTGAGCTCGCTCCGTAATGGAGAAGACTGGCTGGGTGACCAGCAGACGACCGAGGTGAATTACACACACACGCCCGGTAGCTCAGTGGTTAGAGCGCTGGTTTCACAAGCCAGAGGACCGGGGTTCGATTCCCCGGCCGGGTGGAGATATTTGGGTGTGTCTCCTTTCACGTGTAGCCCCTGTTCACCTAAGAGTGAGTAGGTACGGGATGTAAATCGAGGAGTTGTGACCTTGTTGTCCCGGTGTGTGGTGTGTGCCTGGTCTCAGGCCTATTCGAAGATCGGAAATAATGAGCTTTGAGCTCGTTCTGTAGGGTAACGTCTGGCTGTCTCGTCAGAGACTGCAGCAGATCAAACAGTGAAACACACACACACACACACACACACACACACACACACAACATGTCAACCACCACAAGAAGCATAACCATCAGGACTTAATTGTTCGCCTGCCTTCCACATCACATACGTGTATCTCTCTCTCTCTCTCTCTCTCTCTCTCTCTCTCTCTCTCTCTCTCTCTCTCTCTCACACACACACACACTACCATGACCACCACTACAAGAAGCATAACCATCGGGACTGAGTTGGTCGCCTGCCTTCCATCTCACAACACAAAGCGGTAGTCACCGCCTGTTCTCTCAAGACAACTCTACATGCACCTAATGCACCCCACACCCTTCACTCAAAATTCAAAATTTATTATGTGCATCCTACACCAGTCTCGGAATTCCTGTTTGTGTAGGGGACCACAAATCACTAATGTCCTCAGGTCGGACTTTTCTTCTTCTGTGGACCAGATGTTTTACAGTGTTCCTGGAGTCAATTATAGCCACTCACATATATTGGCAGATCACAGCTGGTGAGCACAAGACGGTGGCTGCACTGGTAGTTACTGTCTCTATTTCTTATGCATAGGTAATATACTAAATGTTTAATCGTCGCTGAATAATTTCTCCATAAAGATTGAATAAATGATCACTGAAAAGAAAAATCTGAATGTGAGCAAAACAACTAAATTGGCATGTTTAAAAAATAATGGCAGTAGCAAGAAAATCGATGTAAGTAGAACAAAATTAACAAGAGCAAAACAACAAGCAGTTGTTTTCGCTGCACTTAAAATAATGCCGACGGGTAATGTGTTTAGGAAGAATTCTTAGCGATAAACAAGCACACTCAGCGTGGCACGTGCAGCTGTAAAGATATACATTCCTTAATGGTAATATACTAAATGTTTAATCGTCGCTGAATAATTTCTCCATAAAGATTGAATAAATGATCACTGAAAAGAAAAATCTGAATGTGAGCAAAACAACTAAATTGGCATGTTTAAAAAATAATGGCAGTAGCAAGAAAATCGATGTAAGTAGAACAAAATTAACAAGAGCAAAACAACAAGCAGTTGTTTTCGCTGCACTTAAAATAATGCCGACGGGTAATGTGTTTAGGAAGAATTCTTAGCGATAAACAAGCACACTCAGCGTGGCACGTGCAGCTGTAAAGATATACATTCCTTAATGGTCTCCTGTACAAGAAAATGACAAACAGCGGCATATTTAACGAAAAACTAAATAGCGCCGCATGGCCACGACCTCTTTCCCTGCAGCCGCCCCGAGCACCGCCTGGACCACGGAAACAGGCGAGGCGGCTGCGTCAAGTTACTCTTCTCCATACTGATAACAATGAGAGTAATCAACAAAACTAAGTTACTCTCCACACTGGTAGTACATGATGCAGAGACAGCAGAAGCGGTGAAAGGCAGCGTGAAGGGTGAGGGAGAAAGAAAAGAGAGGGGAGTGGGACGCCTGTGCTCAGAAAACATTATCCAAGTGATCGAAACGGTCTAAGAATGCAATCACTCTCGAGGAGAAAATTAAGATTAATGTTTAGGGAGCGGCGGGCGACCAACTCAATCCTGGTGGTGGTGGTGGTGGTGGATGAGGATTAAAGGGAAGGAGAAGGAAGAGGAGGTAAAAGGGGAATATGCAGAAATAGGAGGAAGAAGCATTCCAGAGAGGGATCTGTCACACTAATGAAGAGGGTGAAGACAGGAAGGGAGGGCGAGTGAGAGTAAATAAATAAAAGCGAAAAGTATTTGAACATGGGAACAAAGCAGTAAAAGAGAAACAATAATAAGGTAAAACAGATGAACAGAAATACGGATGTTAAAATTACTAAAACTTTATTACGAAGGAACTACAATATATGACTGGCTGTGAGTTCCGCGCGCGCGCGCGCGTGTTTGTGTTTGTGTGTGTGTGTGTGTGTGTGTGTGTGTGTGTGTGTGTGTGTGTGTGTGTGTGTGTGTGTGTGTGTGTAAGCATGATAAAAAAACTATGGTAATTTAACTGGTGTGGGACTTAGAAACAATGACACAATCAATAATTTTCCATACTTTGAGCTGTGACACCCACGACATGACGTGGAACAATGACATGCGAGGCTAGTTTCAGGTGAGGGTCAGGGCAGATCGACAGATTAAAGGCACCGGCACCAGACACGTGATACTTTCTTACTGCTGTCTAAATCAGAGACAAAAGTCAACCGTAGTTAGCCGAAACAAAATAGAATCACGTGATATTATTCAAATGGCTACATAAGTCCTACCCTTCCATGTTTATTCTGGTGATGAAGCTCATCTGCCTCTTTATTACAGTTCTATCATATACAGAGAATTGTGCTCCTGATTATCATTATATCATTATTATTATTATTATTATTATTACTATTATTATCATTATCATTATTTTTACTAGTGTGTCCTGATTCCTCAATTAGACAACAACGACTGCCCTCTTTCCAACAATGGCACGCTACAAACTTCAATTAGACGGTGGGGGCAAGTGATAACTCAGTACATCTTCGTACTGAGAGAGGGAGGGCGAGTTTTTGGGACAGGTTATATCAGATTAGCATATAAATCAGCGGTGCAGCCATCCCGCCTGACAGTGAATGGTCTCCGTCGAGGTGGAGCGAAAGGGAGCCACAGCACAAAGAGAAAAAGGGGAGCAACACCTGGAGAGGAATGAAGAACACAGGTGAGAAGAAGGCAGATAGGAAGAAAGGTGAATAGCAGGGAAGGAAGTAAGAATAGAAGAAAGGAAGGAAGGAAAAATAAATTAAGGAAAGGGTGGAAGCAAGCAAGAAAGAAAGAAAGAAAGGAAGGAAGGATGGAAGGAAGGAAGGAAGGAAGGAAGGAAGGAAGGAAGGAAGGCGAGAAGGGAGGAAAGAAAGAAGAGAGTAGAAAATAGAGAAGCAATAGTTAAAAAAAAAAAAATACTGCATCAAAAATTTAAGTAAAGAAGAAAGTAAATAAGAACGAGAAACCAGCAGGAGACACACATACACAGAGAACACTAAACACTAGATAATAATAAGCTCGCGAAAGGAAAGACGTGAGGGAGTAAGGAAGAAGACCAACATTAGGAAGCAGCAGTACATGAACAAAAAAAAACGGAGCAGTAACAGATGACGTAGCATGTCTGGGCACCATGTGGAGGTCCAGCAGACATTAGGAAGGTGGAGAATAATTCAGGCGACTCGTTAATCACCCGCCATGACATGTCCACCTGCCTCCACCCCACCACAACCATACCCGCCACCACCCACCCACCCGTGCACCGTCCCCCGTGGCCATTCCTGCGGGGTTCAGGCGCTGGGGAAGAGGGGAGTGAAGATGAATTTGCGTAACGAGTTTGTGGTGCCGCCAAAACCCGAAAGGTATTATTTTCTCTGCAAAATAAATAGTAAAAACCGAAATGTTTATGCTTTACATGTATGCTTGGTTTTATTCGTTTGTTTTATTATTCATTGTAATTATTATACGTCGTTGTCTTTCCTCTCAGCTTGATGAAGGTTAGTTCCGTTTTAGGTTAAGTCGTGGTGCGATGCTGTGTGCTTCTGCGTACAAGGGAAAAAGCCAAGTCTAGTGTACCATTACGTTATTTACTGTTGTTAAATTGTAAAATGATTTTATCTAAAGTTACCGCTGTTGTTTGCGGTGCCATGTCCGTTGAAGAAAATTACAGTGAAATGCTTTCTGTTTGTTTGTGTGTGTGTGTGTGTGTGTGTGTGTGTGTGTGTGTGTGTGTGTGTGTGTGTGTGTGTGTGTGTGTGTGTGTGTGTGTGTGTGTGTGTTTTACCTCTCAGATGCTTAGTGATACCTATAACTTGGTTTTATCTGTATAGTTGTCTCTATAAAACATTTTTTTTGCTTTCGATATAAACAAAAATCAAATATTGCCTGTGCCAATGTAAATACACACACACACACACACACACACACACACACACACACACACACACACACACACACACACACACACACACACACACACACACACACACACACACACACACACACAACCAATCATGCACGGCAACACATGCAACTGTACCAGAAATAACGTCCTATGACAAAGTTGAACATCAGCCACGCCAAGTAATAGCACCTCACACTCCCTCGCTCACCGCCAATCACACCACTCAAATAACTCACTCACAACCTCATTCCTGTTCAGCTCACTCACTCACACACACACACACACACACACACACACACACACACACACACACACACACACACACACACACACACACACACACACACTCAACAACTCACACACGGCTGCAACTTAAATGCGTGAAATGCTCGCGTCATGTGGTTCACTGGATATCCAAACGCCGCTCTCCGAGTTTGCACTGCTCTGAAAACTCGCGTATTCAACCCGAATAATCTACACGTCTATAAATATACGCTGTAAGTCGATTTTAGCAGCATATATTTTCTCGGATACTACTAGGTAAAGGTACAGGTCTCTCTTAATTACCTTTTGTCCCGTGTAGAAGTTTGCTCTTGTCAAAACCGCGACGCGATCACGACTGGGGAAAATAGTCAAGCTGCGGATGTTAAGATCTTGCCGTTACTATGGTGATGGTCACGTTGATGCTCACATTGATGATAAAACGACGAAAACAGTAACAATAATAAGAGTAATAACAGCAATTTAAAATAATGACGATAATCATAATGATAATAATAATAATAATAATAATAATAATAATAATAATAATAATAATAATAATATTATTATTATTATTATTATTATTATTATTATTATTATTATTATCATTATTATTATCATTATTATTATTATCATTATTATTATTATTATTATCAATAGAAATTATAATCATTCTATTATTAGTAGTATTATTATTATCATTATTATTATTATCATTATTATTATCATTATTATTATTATTATCATCATTATTATCATAATTCTATTATCATTATTATCATTATTATCATAATTCTATCATTATTATAATAATAGTAATAATTATTATTATTATCATTACTATTACCATTATTATAATTATTCTTATTTTTAATTATTATTAATATTTTCTAATAATTGTTATTATTATGATTGTCAATATTCTTAATATAATACTGTTACCATTATATAATCATTATCATTAGATTTACCCTCATCACCATCAGACGTGATCATCATCATCATCGGCAACAGACAATGAATGTAGGAACGCAGAGAGGCCACCATCACCAAATACAAGTAGTAGTAGTAGTAGTAGTAGTAGTAGTAGTAGTAGTAGTAGTAGTAGTAGTAGTAGTAGTAGCAGTAGTAGCAGTAGCAGTAGCAGTAGCAGTAGCAGTAGCAGTACCAGTAGCAGTAGCAGTATTAGCGGTAAATATTTCAGCCACAATATCTATCAAAAACAAATCAGCATCCGGGGGTGAGCGCACAACACATTATGTTTTCACAGCAAGTCCCGCAGGAAGAGATTCTGTTATGCGCCTTTATTCTTGAAGCAATATTTTGGATTATATGAACCTTTGTGCCGTATTAGCTTTACTCGCTTCCTTGTTGCTGCAGCAAGATATATATATATATATATATATATATATAGAGAGAGAGAGAGAGAGAGAGAGATGAATGAGTGTGTGTGTGTGTGTGTGTAATTCACTGTTTGATCTGCTGCAGTCTCTGACGAGACAGCCAGACGTTACCCTACGGAACGAGCTCAGAGCTCATTATTTCCGATCTTGGGATAGGTCTGAGACCAGGCACACACCACACACCGGGACAACAAGGTCACAACTCCTCGATTTACATCCCGTACCTACTCACTGCTAGGTGAACAGGGGCTACACGTGAAAGGAGACACACCCAAATATCTCCACCCGGCCGGGGAATCGAACCCCGGTCATCTGACTTGTGAAGCCAGCGCTCTAACCACTGAGCTACCGGGCCGTGTGTGTGTGTGTGTGTGTGTGTGTGTGTGTATATATATATATATATATATATATATATATATATATATATATATATATATATATATATATATATATATATATATATATATATATATATATATATATATATATATATATATATATATATATATATATATATATATATATACACACACACACACACACACACACACACACACACACACACACACACACACACACACACACACACACACACACACACAGAAATGCGCACATACACACACACACACTCGAAATTCAACATTCGGTCTAACAAAATGCAGTTCTCCATTTTTCACACGTAAAAACGAGTTGTCAGAAATTTCGGACAAACACTGTACTTTTAATTTTCTGACTGTGTTGGCGGCACTACCGGGACCCAGTCAAAAGTTGGGCATTATA
>NC_059291.1:30746227-30748727 GCF_017591435.1 Portunus trituberculatus
ATTTAAGACAGCTTCCGCCATGGCTATTTGCTAAATGAAATCTGCTTTCCTTGTTTTGCCTGAAGCACGTTAAGGAGCGGCGGGAGACATTATTGTTGTTTACTCATTCACAAAGAAACCATTCACGTGTCAAATATACAATGATCAACACTTCCAGAAATTCTGAACATTATTTGAAGTTCTGCTTTCTCAACGGAAAGATGAAGTGTAATAACCAAACAAAAATGGACACGTGTTATTTTGACTGTGAACTAGTTGCTTTTACACAAGTCTATCAAAAATAAACTTTACTAAAAAAAATCCTGTATAAAAAGTAAATATGAAATAATCTCTTCAGCATAATTTAATTTAGTACGAGGGCAAATATTTCTAGAAGGAAATTTTGAGTACAATATTTATTTGGAAAATTGGTCTATGGAAACTTATGGCACAAGTATAGTGTGGTGAACCCGTCCCATGCAATAAATAATGTGTATGAAGAGCCATCTGTTGGATCCTAACCTCATCCTTGCAAGGTTGAGAAAATCATTACCCGGCAACTCTTAATTATTGCCTGTAAAATATTCATCCTTCAATATGCAGTCACGAAGATGTCTGCACTGATAAAAACTCTCACATAGTGGCCGAGGGCGGGATGCGCTAAGTGTAGGGTCACGTTGAGTACGAGATGAGCACCTGCCCCAAGCTACGTTTTCACTTGGTTAATTTCCTGGACTGTGATAACGTTAAATACAATTGCGTCAAGCACAAGGGAGTCCTGAGATTAATAAAGTCACAAAACGTTTGTAAGTGGATAGACAGGAAGTTGCCATCCCAACAAAACCATATGCCAGACCCCTAACATTAGAAAATACCGAGAATTTTCACCACCTCCCTGCATTACCTAACACTGGTGGCTATGATAACGAAATTTTACAGTAGCAGGACGAGAGATTCTGGTTTCACACAAATGATACAAGCAAACATAGAGCTGCAATGCTAATACGTTATTTTACATACACAAATGTGATGAGGGTTGGGAAAGGTACGATGAGTGAATGAAAACGACTCCGGTCACTAATGCAGACACAACACAGCAATGACTTGTACTAGTGGAAGAACGGTCTGGATGAAGGATGCAAGATTGCAGTTACCACTGTTGCACATGCACCATTGTTAGACAGGCAGCTCTGCCAGGAATGTTTTCGGAGCTCCATATCTTGGACAGTCTCATTTTGCCGAAGTGAAAAATCAAAGTAGCAGTGAGTTGTGTGCAAGGCTTGCCAGAGACGGTAAAGGACGAAACTTTCAGAGCATAATACGTGGATGAAAACAAAGGTGACGGCGTCTATGGTTAGTCTTGTGGCTAGGGCAAGGTGAATGCACCGGTGCTGCCTCGCTAACGAACGCAGACACGGAGTAGTGGTCGCAGTAGTAACATTGCAGGTGGGTAGGAGTTTGAAGGTGGCAAGTAGACAAGCATATGAAGTGCTAGATGGTGTTATGGCAGAGTGAAAGAAACATGTCGTGGTGGAATATGAAATCGAAGATGACGATGATGGTGGTGGTAAATTAGCATCAGCAACAGCAACAGCAGCAGCAGCAGCAGCAGCAGCAGCAGCAGAAACAGCAGTAGTAATAGTAATGGCATGTAATAAGTACAGTTGTATTTATTACAGTGCCAGTCACGATCAATACGGTAGCAGCAACAGAAACATCTGTTTGCTGCTGTTGTGTAAAACAAAATTCACACGAAAACATTTCTCCAAAACAACAGTAACTGTAATATATGATTCAGTTGTTCTCTGGAGGATTTTCAAAGAGATAGTATCTTACAAAACATCTTACTTAAGAGATTCCGTGCCGCTAGCCGCGCCACAGCTAGAGGTGGGACGAGGACAGACCTACAGCTCATGTCATCGATCTTCCTGCAGATAAATGAAAGCTTTGATCGTTTCAAACAAGCTACTATCCGAGGGAAAACTGTAGCTATGAGTGGCAAATTAGCCTTACAGCAAAAGAATAATAGATATATACAATACAAAATGTAAAGTTAATTCTTCCCTTTTAGTAAATACGATTCCATTTACTATTCAGTGTTTCTAAAAAGAACCTCAAGTTACTGCGTTAAGGCCGATTGTTGGAAATACCAGCAATGTTCTCCTTTATCAGTTAACGGAGCTTGAATTTCATGCTACCTTTAGCTATAATTCATGAAATATAAAAACTACTATCTACCTTGTTACCTTCATGAGCCACAGCCGCCTCTCAGCGACCGACAAGTGGCTCGTAAGTATTTGCTCTGAGTGATGCCGGGAAGTGTTGAGCACAAGAGGTTTCACCATTTAGGATCAAGGGATAATAAATGCCCCTGCGAGACGGTGATACGTGCAGTATGTCACGGAATTAGACCAATATATAACAGCCATTGGGACTCCCCGCCCCTGAAGCTAGACAAACGGCCAAGGTCGAGCAGCGCCCTCTCCACCGAGCAACAACTTTACCTCGAGCACAATGCCAC